>NC_091483.1:3761426-3911883 GCF_947461875.1 Haliaeetus albicilla | reverse complement strand
ATTACCTTGCTTGCTTAGATTTAACACACGCTTTTCCACAGACCAAGAGAATAAGGAATGGATTACCTGGTCAGTCTGTTATCTAAATCACCTAAGGCAAATTGCAACCAAAAGTATGTATGAAATTGGGAGACAGAGAAAATAAGGCAGTGGAGTTACATGTTTGTTTTTATGGACGTGCAGACATCAAAATCTGTAACTGTTGGCATTTTTCTAAAAATGGTGAGGAAAGAGATGTCAGTAGAACAGAATTCCTAACGGAATCCACATTCAGTGCTATGGTAGTCAGAACATGTCCACAGGCAGAGCTTTCTCAGGGCTAGAAACCTGAAAAATTAGGGTTCACCTGTGATCAATAATCTTTAAAATCTTTGGACAAAGTTTTTGATGTAATTTGAGTACAATCATAAACATTCAGTGTAAAATTTGAAATTATAAAGTAGACAAAAACCCCCAACTCTATACTTTTTAAAATCTGTAACTTTTATTATCAGTAATATCCCCATGTGTTACATGTATTACAGCTCTATGTATTACAACTGTACTTTTTCTAGTTACAGAATTCAGAGTATAGCTATTGGTTGCCCTTCAAAATACAAATGTTAGGGTTGCTAACAAAATAAATGGTAAATCTTAGGCTACAGAACAAAAATTAGTATCAGTTTTTTCAGTGAAATAAAAGGTGGAGTTCTCAGTGCTACATCTCTACAGTTGTTTCACCTGAATATGAGTGTGGTTTAAAAGAAAATCAGGTAAAACTGAAATGGTGAAAGAAAGAAACCTATGTGTTTATCTACCTCTTTGTAATTCTAGGGGAAAACATTTCTCCAGCATGGGGAACTGTGTCCTAGAAGGCCGAGACACTGAAAAGGAAGCATGTGCCATAATCTACAGTATTGTTACATGTAGCACGCAAATCAGCTCTCTCCATAACTACGTCTACCAATCTCTGTTCCGTATAAGCTTGCTGTTATCCTTCCTGTGTGTCTGAATCAGAAAGTCAGGAAAGATTATGAAAAATAGTGTTTACACAGAAAAAAATTCCAACATTCTTACACATTTCTTGTACCAGTAATTTTGTGTTCCTCAGTTTGGATTCATGTGGTATTTCATCTATGAGCATGTGAAAGAACCACCAGGCCTGTATGTTCAGTGGAAAATAATGCAACCATTTAGGAACTCTAATGACATAATTTTGAAAAATTGCAACTGCAGTCTGGTATTTCATGAGGAAAGGGGCTGGAAGGACACAGTAGGAGCTCAACAGAACACCCGATGCCTGTGTTCTGACTTCATTCATAATTTATCTTTCCCTTCCTTGATCTCCTGCCTTTGACAGCCACAACAATAAGTTTCATTTCAGCTGAGACATAAAAAACTGCACTCTGTAGCTATTCAAGTGTTACTTAACTGGATTAAATATTTCCTCTTTCACTTACTGAAGCCAATAGAGCTATCTGCCACCCATTTTACGGCATGAAAGTTCATCAACTATTTTAATTTCAAGTTATTGAGCTATGGTTAGCTTCTGTAAGCACTAACTGAACTACAACCTCTTGCTCAATTTCTCCACCTCAGGAATATTATAAAGAGCATGAAACAGTCAAGAAAAGAAGAAAATGTGCCAATTAATTCCCCTCTTTGCATAACTGTGACTTTTAAATTACTATTGCTTACTATAGGCATCGTATTAATAGTAATTAGTAGTGAATACTTAATTAGTGACTCCATTTCATTACCTGGTTAAGTATAGAAAATAAATTTTAAAACTTGTCTTCTATTATGATTGAAAAACCTACAGATAAAGCTTATGACGTCATTTCATACACCAAGGTGTTACCTTCAAGGAAAGCCTCAAGCACAAGAATAGTCCATTCTGGCATGCAGGAAGTCAAGCAAGCATGGTAAATGGCCAGCATGGATGAACAGGGAATTCCTGAGTGAGCTCAAATGAAAAAATGAAGTACATAGAAGAAGGAAGTGGGGATGGGCTACCTGGGAAGAATACAGAGACATTACCAAAGTGTGCAGGGATGAAGATGGGAAAACCAAAGCTCAGCTTGAGTTGGAACTACTGAGGGATGGGAAGGGCAACAAAAATTGTTTCTATAAATACATTGGCAGCAAAAGGAAGGCTAAGGAAAATGTGGGACCACTGTGGTAACTGACTGGTTTTGCTTTGTTTCATTTGCTTTGTATGATAAAACACAGGTTGCAGACAGTATCCAGGCTCAAAGGAGGTGACTGATGCAATATGACATTCTGTGGTATGTGGAAATGATGATGAAAGTGAAAAATTTGACTGCAGCCTATTACACAAGGCAGATAATAAATAGAATAGAATAGAATAGTTCCAGTTGGAAAGGACCTACAATGATCGTTTAGTCCAACTGCCTGACGAAGCATCTATTTTCTGTGCTATCAGATTATTTAGAAGCAAAACAAAGCAAATTGCAAAAAGGTATATCCAGAAGCATAATTTTAATCTATTTTGGCTGGCTTGATACAACGATGTGAGTGCAAAATAAAAATTAATAAAATTCTGAAGCCAAGTAAATTGCCATTCATTAGCTGACCCTCAGCAGTGGAACAGAAGTTGTACAATATGTTAGCTTTAGCCATCAGGGATGGTCCAGTTTATAGACAGTGACTTGCTACATCACTGTAATTTAGGCACCTGGATCGCATCTCCACACATTACGTCAAAGCTGTACAATCTGAAGCCTGGAATAAACTATAAGTAACATCTGTCTATCACTTCAGGCAAGGTGGTTACATTAGTTAGCTGCTCCACATGCTGATTTCAAAACTGAAGTCTTTTTATAATGTGTTAATGGGAAGGTAGTCAACACAAAGGTATCCCAGTAATGTGGTAGAGGTTATTCTTAACTAGGGGAAAATACTAGCACAAGTACTTCACAGAAACTTTTGGAAAGTCTGTGTGGGTACACCAAAAAAGAAAAAAAAGTTCTCTACACCTTGCTGACAGTTTAAGTTAGACTGCAAGGAAAGAATCACTTGCATTAAGAAAGGAACTGCCATGCTCACGTATTTCCCTGAATCGGTACGTAAAATAATCACCTGCTCTGAATTGCTTTCTAGATTCACCTATCTCTCTCCCACAACTAAGAGGAGAAACTAAGGAAGCAAGTTAGCTTTCTCAACTTGGGTAGCAGATACTCCCTTTATCACTACTTATCCAGGACTTAGGTTAAAACTAGGAATAGGAGTACTGATGTCTTTAACATGAATGACTTGATCTTGAAACTACTTGGCCCTATCTCTTTTCAAGTACTGCTGCCTTTATCAATGCACAGAAAGAGCAAATAGTTTCAGAAAAAAAAGACAGAGGTTGATACTTGCAACATTTAATTATGTTCTACTTCATGAGTACAGAGGCAAAGGAAAAAAGGCAGCAATGATCCTGTATGTCAAAGGGTACATGATATTTAAAGAGCAAGATTTGTCTCTTTTCCTTCTTTTAGGAATAAGGTTTTAATTGATTCAACTAGAAGACTGCAGTGCAGGAGTATTAACCATGTGACTGTACCATGTGGATTTTTAGGGTAAGGGTCTACAATTGCATCTCATCACAGGGTAATTAAGGAGAAAACTGAGGCTGTTGTCAGTAGGTTGAAATTCTGTCTGTAAGGTTTTGCTCCTCCAATCTAAACTTTTTAGGAGTCCACAAATAAAATGTACTTGAAAGCTACAGTTTTAAATTAGAGAAACCACTTGCTGATAAATCTGTTGTCACAAATTTCACTTGGGGCAAGCCTTAGTAATTTCTGTTGCCAATGCCGTGTTTCACTAATATAGTATGTATTAACTGTAATGATTCAAAGACAGCAGGTACAAGTATCAATTCCAGTATTATGCTATAAAGGTCAAGTCCTGTATCTCCTTTGATATACCATTGATTCTGCTGAGTAACTTTGTGACAGCATGCGTCCTAGCTGGGGGAAAGCTCTTATACTAAATTTTACATTGTGTTTAGTTACAAAATAACAGAAAGAACTACATTTTTTTTTTGTACTATAAAGCTGTACATCTGAAAAGACACGGGCTTCAGACCAAGTTTTGGCTGTGGTTTTATTCTTAAACACATTATAAAACAAGTAAATTCTCAATTTAATAAACTTTCCTTTCGATTTCTAATGTTTTGACTCAGCTTTGACCATCTGTTTGGCTATCATGGACATCTGTGAGGTGAGCTAGCAATGAAATAAAGACATACAGAGGCTTCGGTTATTTGGAAGTCAGGGAGTGAGTGGTAGCCTAAGATATTACTAAGGCACTTGCAGAACCAGATGCAAAAATATAGAGGATACACTAAATAGGTGAATAGCAGAGTGGAGGCCATATACATGGTAGTATGTAGTAAAATCTTTTAACATGAAGAGACTCCACAAAGCAATAAGTCTTTTGAGCATCTTTTACCTTAATAGAAATAGCACTTCCATAATGCTTGGCAGATCACAAATTACTGCACAGTCAGTAATTTAGGAAAAAAATCAAGAATCAATATTTTCTTTGGTGTGACACACACCATATGGAAATCTAAGCTGTTCTCTGTTTTTCAGAAGAAAGAGGACTGACAACTATGAAGAAATGAAATCATTGCAATTTACAAAGAAAAACAAACTGAAAAAAAGCAGAAGAGAACTACTTTCATAAAAAGCAACACAATTAGAAAGTCTATATGCCATAAGGGAAGTTTTGAGTAATGAAAGTGGTGGAATGTGGCACCAAAGAAAGAAATTAAGCTTTCTAAAGGAAAGAATAATGCCTAAAGGAGCAATTTTAGTAGTGGTCATTGAATTAGGTATCTTGTACACAAAAGCACAAAGAAGAAACCAAATTATCAGTGAGGTGGTTAGATCTATACTGCTATATAAAACAGGCCAGGGATCATTCTCTAGCAATGAGGCGAAATGCCACAAACTGGTTTGTGCATACTACATAGATAGCACTTGGTCCATGGTTTGCTTTGGGCTCCATGTGGTGCCCTTAAGTTGTAAGATACCCTTATTTTTAGTGCCTCTTTTCTTTTTTCAGCTCAAATTATCTGAACTAATCTGATTGCTCTGTTAAAATTCAGAGTGATGGCTTCATAGCATGAAAATAGGGTATTTGTTTCATGCCCTGGGATGTGATGTGATGAAATGTGATATATCTGAGGGTGCAAAACCTGCTTGAATAGCGCTGCAAGATGGTAGGCTAGAGGAAGCCAAATCTGGTGCACTCATCCACACTGTCTATTGGAGATGGCCTGTGCTATGTGCTCTGGTACTGTGTGCTCTGGTATTACCTTAGAAAGTGGTAGCTGACATGGGCCAAGATTGTGCTAGGAAGCACGCGGACAGTTAATCAGTAGAGGTGGACAGGGGTTCAGTGCTAGGTTTGTTGTGGTTCTGTTTTATTTAGCAGTAAAGATGTAACCACAGATATTACAAGGCAAGCCATGGAGAGAAACCATAGGAGGTGCATTGCATGCTGGTCTTGTCAGTGCCTCTTTATTGATGAGAAAAAGCATGGTAGTACTGGTAGTTCAAAATCTGTGTGATACTAAGCATTCTAGAACTATCGTTAATCTTGTGCCTTGTTCTGTGGGACCTCGCTTGTCCAGTCCATGCTACCAAGCTCGTGGTTCCCTATGTCCACCTTCCTCTCCATCCCTCCCATTTTTTTTCATACAGCAAGGGTGATGCTATTTCCCCAGAATGTCTACTCCAACAGAGAGAACTGGAGAGACGAAGCACAGGCTGTGCTTTGAACTACAGTTGAAATCATAGCTGTAGTTATTCCTTAGGCAATGGTTTCTAAAAACAGAATTAAACATGAGCAGAACAGGACACTGCACAGAAAAGTAACCATAAAAATAATAAAAAAAAATCTTTGCATTAACAACTAAATACAGAATTTCTATCTAAGGCCATAAAGCTGCACCCATACTTGGGATGCTTGAAAGGTACCAAAGATATAAAATATACAACATTCAGACTTAGCTGCAGAAAGAAGAGTTCCCAACATTTTGCTTCTGAAATACTTAATCATTGCGAGTTGATACTAGCATTGCATCAGCTGTTACTGTCACTTAAACTCATAAGAAAGGCAGTCGGTAGGTATACTTCTGGTTCTCCTGTAATTGCAGCTCTCTGGCCAACCTGTATCTCTCATTGTAGGCATTGTAGCATTTCCCTTTTATGTGATGTATTGATTCAACTCTGGAACCAATCAGTTTAAGCTTCACTGTAATTTTTATTTCTGGGAAATGTGCTTCTGCATGTTTGGGGATCACATCTGTGCCCTTTGTTGTTCTATTAATGGAATATTTCTGAAGTAATAGTAAAAAATTCAATTACCGCTGTTACCTGCAGCTCCCTCGTTTCCTCCTCAGCAGCAGAAGCATGGTATGAGAGAACCTACAGAAAGAGAAAAGCAGACCTTAGTACAAACAAAAGAGCAATGTGATAAAAAAGGTATTTTTCCTAAAGCAGAATTTTCAGCTTGCAGCTGCACTGCACTGCACTGCATTGCATTGCATTTGCTGATGAAATCTAGTGTCCATGCAGGGCTTGTGCTGGTTTTAAGGGAGCTCTCTGAAAGTGTATGGGGAGATATCTGGAGCTTTCACAGATCTCCCACAGCACAGAATCTTCTTGAGATAATTAGGTCAAGAAAATGTAAATAGTTTCTACAAAAGAGCAAAGAACTCTGATTTTCTCTTTGGAAAGTTTTCGTGCCCCACTTTCAAAGACAAATAATACATGAAACAGCTATAATTATGAGCCTGACATTATTGCCATAATAATGCCATAATAATCCTTTCAGGAGTTTATTGAGACATAAAATAAAGTTTTGCCCTAAGTGAAACTTGGCAACAAAAGTCTGAAATAAAGTATGTTTGTTTTATATTAACAAAATAAGGTCATATTTTTTAGCTGTTGAGAACACAGCACATGAAAATGGTATGGAGTTTTTTTAACAACTAGAGACTGACTTTTTTGTAAAGAAATCATCTCATATACTAACCTATAATCTGCCTGGACTTCCTGTATTATCTGTAAAGTGTTAAAGTAAGAGAGATAATTGCTAATCTGCCATATATAAGCAAACAGCTCTTTTTTTTTTTAAAGCACTGAAATTATTTTGACAATAATTTTACAACCTTTTTATTTAACATGACTTAATAGAGGTTTATTTGAGAGTTTTAACATTTCTTTTAGAGGCTACGGGGTACAGAATCCCCATTTTAGGAGTTCTGCACACACTGTGTTTACATAATGAATGCTAGGAGATCCAAAGTCTACAAATTTTTCACTTTCAGCTTCAAGTTATCACCTCTGAGTAATTCAGCTTCTCAGACTAAAGCCCTCTTTAGCTATTAAACTTAACAGTAACCAATTCAAAGGCTGAGACCAGATGACGTTCATCTTGATATGGTTTGATGGAGCCCGAGGAAATTGCTGAAAACCTACAATAATGCTGCTGTTACTCCACAAACCAGTTTGTCTAAAGCACTGAGCCAAAATCATCACAGAAAACCTCAGACAAGAAAAGGAAGCCCCTAATCCCCCAAACCATTTCCTCTTCCTACGCAACAGAACAAACCTGCTATGTTGCCAATGTGTAACCTCATGTAGAGGAAAAGACGCATTCAGCTCACCACTAAATTTCATGAGTAAAGTTAAAATACAATACCAAATAAAATAGTCTGCTGGCAGGTATGGAAACAAGTAGAAAAATTCCTGTGCAACTCAACAGGCCAAATGCTGTTCTTCTGGGGGAGAACAGTTTGTGTTCAGTATCCATATGAGTAGCTGCACTTATCTGTAGAACAGACAGGGTCTGGAGAAAATGAGGATCTGTTTTGGGCTAGTTAAGGACCACCTACATTTTCAGCTCACCTCTAATGTCACCATCTGTTTGGCCATGGCTCTTTCTACAGCTTCGTACATCTGTGTATTCTGGATCCCCAAGCCACAAAAGATGACAAATGCTTCCAGGAACTGTTCATCATTTCTGTTGAAAGCCTTGATTTTGCCCGAGTTTTCTTCCATCTTATTCACAAGCTGGCAAACCCCTATGCCAGGATACAGAAATTAAAAGAAGTAATACAGAGAACTCCCAACATATCACCTATTGTATGAAACATCAAGAGAAAAATTAAGTCTAGGACAGTTTAGCCTACAGTATAAACTACCAATATACATATAAGTTACAAACAGGAGTGCTGTAGGATTTTCCCTGAAGTTTTTTAGAGTAATTGCACTGTATTATAGGATAAATGCTAAAATGTTATATATTACTAAGTAGACTCAAAAGTATTTATTAGGATTTGTAAAACAAAAATGTAGGGCTTTACAGACTTGATTATCTTGTGAAATTCTAGGGACGTTTTCATCCTAACTTTTATTATTAATAGCATTCTAGATTGATATAATCCCTAAAGACAATTTGTCCTTTGGAGGCTAATTAAATTTTTGTAACCATGCCAAAAGAACATTTATGAAAGTCAGAATGGTGGTACACAGAGTTTTCACTTCCTTGTTTGAGTCAGTACTGGAAATTTTTTAGAATAAATGAACTAAACAGAGAATACCCACGTTGAGGCTCAAAGCTTAAGTATACTTGCTGGTCCTGTGAGGATGTGATTGAATTACAGCCTGCTCCAAAGACTACTGAACTCACTGAAAAGCATCTTGCTGAATTCAGCTTGTTAGGTTCACACTTGTTGATAGTTGCATCTGTTTATCTTCTGTTAAGAACTTCTGAACTTTTCTGTGCACGTGCCATTGAAAGGTCTGACAGGTAACTTCTACCAAACCTCCCTGACACCATTCTAAGCAGAGGAAAATTCACACGTATACCTCACTTTAGTTTTACCTAGGGGATGGCAGTTTCTGCTAAGAAATCAGAATATTAATTAAAGCAGCTGCATTGTAAGTATATGTTGTCTTTGGCCAAAACTGCTTTGGGGGCGATTGTTGTCTTAAGTGAGTCCAAATGTTTTCTCACTCTCATGAGTGTGAGTACTAACAGTTTTGAGCATAAAAGCTAGCATTTTCCTGGCCAACTGCAAATAATTATCCCAGTAAAAATAATAGTTTCAAATTAAAAATTCTGAAAAAAAATTACCAAATGACAAACTTCATTTTCTATAAATTGCTATTGCATGCCAGTTTGTATACTTTATGTATTTTATGAAGAACACTTTGCAGCAGAAAAAGTGAAATATTAAATATGTATTTAACCAGCAAAAGAGAAGATAACTGTTTAGCATGGTGTTTCCAGAACACTCTTAATAATTCTTAGGTTTTCTTGCTTCAGTAGAGCTACTCCTAATTTACACAGGATATATGAACATAATCTGAATGTGTTACGCTTTGCCATCATAAGGTCAGGGAGGCTGGATTTCCTCTCTGCTTATGGGTAGGGAAGAAATTATAATGAATAGTATTTTACAGCCATGCCAACAGTGAACATAATCAGCAGCTACTGTAAGGTCTTGTCAGTGCTAAGAATTTTTTATATGAAAGTATTTTCAGCATTTTAGTACTTCATATTTACAGACTAAGAAAGCTCATTGAGGTTTTTAATTGAAAGGAAAAAGGTCTTTGAGGGAGCAAGTGTGCATCTTCCCTGTTGCAGTAGGTAGAAAACCTGAGGAAAAGAATGTAGCACACACATGCAAACTGTGTTTTTAGAAGAACATTGGCCTTGCACATAGAAGTTTTAATGTCTGGTGACAATGTAACACTGTCCTGTTTCCAAATGACATTCTGTTTGGGGAACTTATTTTAATATCAGAGTCTCCTCTGAAGAGATCAGTAAGAATATTGTACCTGTAGCTGTAAGCTGTTGTAACAGGTGTTGTGGTATCTGAATATTGCAAACAGGATTCTGAACCTTAATGGAATGAGATGACTAGATAGATGAATGATAGTAAAAATATATAATCCAGCAAATAAGGATTCACTAAGAACAAGATTAACTTTCCCTGGGAAAAAGAAGCTGACTTATAAAACTCTATAGGAAAATATCATGAAACTCACTTTTAGATCTCTGTTCAGTACTGTTTATGACATTATAATTATTTCCATAGCAACTGTGATGTAATGAAAACAAGATTAAGACTCAACAGTGAATAAGCCACAAAAGCAAATGAATTCTTAAAAGACACAGTATTTGGATGCACGTAAATGTCTCTTAAAAAATTAGAGAGCTGCAGTAAATATACTATGTAGTACTGTCCTGGTTTCAGCTGGGATAGAGTTAACTGTCTTCTAGTAGCTGGTACAGTGCTATGTTTTGAGTTCAGTAGGAGAAGAATGTTGATAACGCTGATGTTTTCAGTTGTTGCTCAGTAGTGTTTAGACTATAGTCAAGGATTTTTCAGCTTCTCATGCCCAGCCAGGGCACAAGAAGTTGGGACAGGACAGAGCCAGGGCACCTGACCCAAACTGGCCAACAGTGTATTCCATACCATGCGACGTCCCATCTAGTTTAGGAACTGGGAAGGGGTGGGGAATCGCCGCTCGGGGACTGGCTGGGTGTCGGTCGGCGGGTGGTGAGCAATTGCCCTGCGCATCATTTGTACATTCCAGTCCTTTTATTACTACTGTTGTCATTTTATTAGTGTTATCATTATCATTATTAGTTTCTTCTTTTCTGTTCTATTAAACCGTTCTTATCTCAACCCGCGAGGTTTACTTCTCTTCCCGATTTTCTCCCCCATCCCACTGGATGGGGGGGGAGTGAGTGAGCGGCTGCGTGGTGCTTAGTTGCTGGCTGGGGTTAAACCACGACAAGTACTTAAGACTTTTAACTGTAACCTTTTTCAAAAGCTTCCCCAAAGCATTGAGGGGTCCATACATTACAACTAAAGGAACTCAAAAGTCTCTTAGTGGGACATAGTTATAAAACCACAGAAAGATTCTGTAAAGCTTTCACCACATACCTGAAAAATGCACAAGTCAGGAGAATAAAAAAGTTCTTTTCATCTTTCTTGCCAGTAAGGTTTGCTTGGTTTTGCTGTGGACAGTTTTTCCTACCCCACGCCCATCTGCACACCCCGCTTCCCAAATTCTGATTTTGGGTATAATAATCTTAAAAACAAAAAAGTAGACCTATAATAATAGTCTTACATAGGATATGGTATGCTAAAAGAACTTCTGGGTATTGTCCCAAAGACAACTTCTTGACCTTACCCTGTTAAAGACCTGAACATTAGGCAGGCTGTGAAACCTTAAAAAACTTCAAAGAACGTTTCCCAGTGAGAATTACTCAGATTTGAAAAACTCACCTAAATGGGTGGCCTGACTGAAACTTTTCAGTTTGAACTAACAATAGAAAAAAACTACTTGAGATCAGATGCAACTGTTTTATCAGTAGCTAACAGCATAGTGAAATATCTTTAATTAAAGCTCAACAGTTCAGTCTTCATCTTGGTCTTCTAGGGTCTGGTAGGATACTTAAAGCAATGAAAGAACTCTAAGAAGCTGACATCAAAAGAAATTTCAGGGAACTCCATTAGGTAAAGATAATGCTTCTCTTTCTGCTTCAGGAGTTGAAAAAAAAAAGATCTGTCTTAATGAAAAAGGGACCTCGTATTTACTATATATATTCGGTTATGCAGTTTTGCCCTAATTCTGAAGGAAAATTATTTGAATACAATTAAAAAATGCATTCTTGCAACTCTTAACATTTACTTGCTAAATTTTGTAAAGCTGAGGAAGTTGGATTCATGCTGCTATCTAGGAATCAGTATATTTTGTGTTCTATTTGCCTGTGGAACTTACTGATGCCAGGAAAGCAGGCTGACACTCATTCTACTCTCCATGGGACAGGGAAGTCCTGGTAATTTCCAAAAGCATCATCATCCCTTTGTTTAAGGTGAATCTGAAACTCACTGAAAGACTTAAAGCTCATTAAGCTTATTCCCTGATCAGATTCTCAAAACTATTTAGGTGTATATCAATTTTTGAGGACCCAGACCACAGCCACCTCAGTATTTTTAGGGAACTAGAGATAACTAGGCTTCTAAGTTTCCATAAGCATCTAGGCCTATGAGGACCTATGTGATGTCTAATTACTTCTGAAAATGTTACCCCAGGAAACCAGTGGTACTATGGCCACTCTTTAAAATAGAAGAACAGTAGTTCTTGAAAAAGCAAAGGAGATGCTGCAGAGATAGTTACACTGGGTAGCTTTAGACACTTAAACTAGTGTCTTATGATAGGACTGTAGGCTCCCTGTGTAATCCACAGATAGAAGCAGGCACCTCCAAAGGGCAATTTGTAGCACCAAAATTGCACAGCAGCTAGCTTTCTTCTAATGTACAAATCTCTCTGTAGCTGAGTCTCATTTGAGGAAACTGTCAATGTCTGTGCAGCTCAGCTTGCCTTTCCACATGCCACTACTGTTGCCTAAAAGTCCACCACTACAGACAGCTCAGGCCTGAAGAGCTTATTTATTGATTTACATCTTCTCTTCCTTTCACTGGCTTGTAAAAGATCTACACAAGCAAGAGGGGTAACTAACTCTCTGAACAGGAAGCAATGAAAATAATTTTATTTACAGAAAATTTTCAAATGCAAAGAAGCTATAAAAATGGTGAAGTATCACAAGGGTCTTGTAGGTACTTTGGTAACTTACCAGGTAACCAATTTACAGTCAAGGTTGCGGTGGACTTACTAGTTGAAAACATGATAATTAATGGTCTTTTCTCCTGGGTTGAGATTCCATGTTGCTGAGATTTTACTATGGAGCACAGAAATATTTCTATGAAAGGTATAAAAATATTTTTTGTAAAGATACCTACCTATCACTTTATTCTTTTTCCCATTTTTTATTGGTGTACACAGCAAACTCTTTATGTGTTGACTTACATTTTCTGCATTGTCATTCTGTTAAACAAACAAAAAAATATAGTTACAATTTTAAAGAATAATGTTCAAGTGGCTGAAGTGAAAAAGCTGTAGAGCTGGGGTCTACAACTATTCTTTGCTTACATACTCTTTCAAAAACCAACCACGTCTTCAAATAGTTTGCACATCTTTGGCTGGACAGTATAATAAACACTGTATCTGACACAAGCTTTGGTGAACAATAATACAGGTAATGATAATCTTCATTCAGCAGGAGTTTACAGTGACTTGTGTAATTGTGCTAAAAATGTGCTGATGTTGTAACAGGTTCTTTCATTAGACGGTACCACTTCCATGAAAATGATAACTTTGCACCAAGACGAAGTGTTCCACTTAGTGCAGCTGAAAAGAGATCAGATGGGCTTTAGGACACCTTTTTACTCTCACCAGGACATGAGCTATAAAATGAACTGACGTCTCCCCTTTCCAACATATCCCCTCACTTGCAATGTGGCAATGTAAGGAACAGGTGTCATAAAACAAGAGTAACTACCTGACATTAAGCTAACAGTGCGTTTTGTGGCACTAAAGTTTTCGCAAACTTTTTTGGTTTGTTTGAGATGCCTTGATTAATCCACTAACGCAATGAAAGGGGGCTTAGTGGAGACCAAGTTATGATCCAAAGAATGACAGGTAGGAAAACTACCACCAACACGGTCAACATTCAGCAGTCTTCCAAAGACCTTTTATCATGTCTCATGCTCCAAGAGAAGGAAACTGAATTTATTTGGGAGGTGAAAGGGTGGAAGGGTGGAACAAAAAGACAATGCATCTTTTTCAAATACCTGTTGAGAAAAGGACGTAGTTCTCCTCTGACTGCTCCTGGAATAACATAGCAGTTGCTGAGAAGTACATTTGGTCCAATCTCTAATTGTATGCGACACAAAAAAATGGGTACACACTAATATTTCAGATCAAAAGGTTATTTGGGTTTTTTTTTTTACTATTGTTGCTCTGCTCTCTGGTGCTGTGCAAGGATTGTAGACAGTTTCTTTGCAGGCAAATGCACAAACACTATAATGCTTACAAGTGGCAATAGGAAATGTGATTCTTTAAAGAAAACATTAAAGGATTACATCATGCCAGATACTTTACATGACTCCAGGAACTTAAATACTACTACTTAATAGTAGCCCATTATCAAGAGTGTATATGGAATAACTGAAGACTAGGATTTGCTGTTTTCTGAACTGTGACATACCTGTGAAATCAGCTGTAAAAAAGGCTATAAGGATCAGCATCTCTCCCTAGACCTCTCCAGCAAGGGCAGCAGAGAAACGCAAAGTCAGGCTTGCATGAAAATTGGTTTATGGCTACCCTGAGCAGAACCTGCTGTTTCATCATAAAGTTCAGATGCATTGAAAGTCAAACTGGACTAGACTGGAGATAAGACCACAGTGCAGAATGCTTAATAAAAATGCCTGACCCAGTATTAAGGAACAGGAAGGAGATTAAGCAAAAACAGGCTTAAATGCCTTTAAGGAGTCTAGTAACTATTTGAACTTTGTCTCCACTGCGCTTTGTTGGTTCAGGAAAGAACACGTACAGATGACTGCTGAAGCTTAGCATTTAGCTTCTATACTGTCCTTGTAAGTGGCCTGAACCTGAGGCAGGCAACATCATGGCTCTTCCACGAATAAACCCAAGCTGTTGTTCTGCCTCATGTCACTACCTAGGTACGTGAGGCCACCAAAGCATTTAGAAAGCACAAAGTTATTTTCATAAGGTGAGTAAGCATACTGTTGAATGTCCACTAAAGAAAGAGGCAAGCCAAGGTTTCTAGGGCACTAGGTACACCTGGGATTTTCCTCATGTCAGGGTTCATCAGATTTCAAAACATTTAGCCTACAGCCCTGCCTTGAGACTGCTCCTACACAGGGGTGGAGATGCAGCCACTGTGTGTTGAAAAACATTATCCAAAATTCCTTCTGGCAGTACTACTATTTTCTTTTTATGAGTTTCTTTTACATGCATATGGTGTAAGTCATCTAGATTTCAGGGAAAAATGCAAAAGTATTCTAACCCTACTGACGAAATGAAAGGCCTGTTTCAGACAAACAGTTGTTTGGATCACCCTCGGGGTATTAATTTTATTTTAATATGACTTCAAAATAATCACCTTTATTGATTTAATACAGTATATCCGTCTGATTCTGGTTTTACTTCTACTCCTGCAGTTAAGATAGCTTTGGGCCCTGTACAGCAAAGTGGTGAGCACTCAATTCCTGTGTTGCTCCATCCTTCATAGAAACCCACTCCAGAACATCCATGAAACCTTGCACAGAGAAAAAGAGATGCAACACAGCTCCCCCTCCATGAGCCTGCCCCTTCTTTCCACTTACTGGAACAATCACATTGAACACTGTATTTTCTGACCTTTTCGTTGTGCATCTCAGAACAAAGAGTTTGGTAAAAAGCTATCTGCTGATCATAATAACTCCTCTCCCTCTTATTACCTTCTCTCTGAGCCCCTCTAGCCAACAGGCTTAAATATAATAAGAAGAGCAGACATCTTTCTAATTTCTGCATTGACAGGAAAATACAGAATTACAAGTTTGCTTTTTGTTGATGACGACTGTAATCTGAGTCTTGCCAAGGGACTTTCACTCCTAACTCTCCAGTATCTGTGTGTTCAGTAGTACACCATACCACAAGCTCACACTTGAAGTGTGAAGCAAAAGCTCCCAAAGAAAAGTGAAGTTGTTCCTTCTCCAAAACAGCAAAGAACTAGCATCTATAACATTAATCTTTGCCAGAACAAGAACGGAAAGGAGAGGATAAAAGGGAAGGAACTTCTGAGAGCCTCCCAACGCTCACAGTAAACTATCAGGGATTACTGTGAAAACCTCGAACTGTTCTTCGCTTCAGTGTTTTCCATAGAACATATTGCAAGCTCTCCACATCGCACTATTTATCGACAAATTAATGTTAGGCTTTTTAAATAATGGCTGTAGAGATAAATCCCTTTCCTAGCCACCTGGCTCACTGTGGAGTATTGTACCTTTTCTTCACTGATAATGAATTTTATCGAGCAAACGTACCTTCCTTTGTGTTTGCGTAATTCTAACTGTGGCTGTTAAATTAATAGCAATAATAAGGGGAAAACAAAAAAAGGTTTGAAAGGTAAACATAAAAACATTCTCCATTTCTGAATTTCAAATCTAAGCTTATTTTACTTACTGTCCAGGGAAATCTTCTGTCTTTGCAGACATCTGGGATGTTAAGAGGCTCCATCGTATTCTTGACATACTGAGCATACATATAATTGATTTTGTTTGTATCATAGTCCCTGAAGGATACAACATTATTATTATGTGCTTAGTATGAAAATGGATCATTTCATTATGCAAAGCAGGTAATTGTAATATCTTTCCTGTATGAGGAAAGGATATAACCAATAGATATATAATGGAGTTGAGTTAAAATCCTGTATCCTAATCCAGCTGTCATCACAAAACTGCAGAGTGGATTGATATATACGTTCCACCATTTCTTTAATATTCAACAATGTTAACACTGAACACCAAACTTAAGAAATAAACAAATCAGTACAGTTTATGCAGATGAAGGATAAAGAATGAACAGCTGGGTTTATATTAAAATAAACAGAACTTTTTGAAAACAAACTCCATTCAGAGATCTGACACACTTGAAAAATTAATACTAGATGAAATTCACACATTCTTTAAACAGAGTGCAGCAGGTAACATTTGTGTATTTTCTGCTTCTAAGTTCATTTCAAATTTGTTCTAGAAGTAAAGGCACAATCAGTTGCATGGGGATTCTGTTACTGAAATAGAACTGTTTATTCCAAATCAGGACATAAAATGTCTTTACAGAATCAATCATATCCTACTTTTTTAGCCACGATGTATTTAATTAAGGCATTTCAATTCTCTTGGACCCTTTGCCTGCTTTGGAGGAGGACATATGTCCTAATAATAAACCTATTCCCATCAAGCTCCTGTAGTTTCCCTCTGACGTTTGACTTGACTTTAGTTATCCTTCTGGTGTAAGGATGTTCACAGTGCGAGAGGAAGGGAATTACTCTTTCATTATTTCATAAACTTAGTTTTATAAAAGGCAACGCCCCACAATTCTGAAAACCAGTCTGATTTGGGGTACTCTTCAGGGTCCTCAATTACATAATAAGCCTGAAATTTTACTATGTAAAGTAATACTTCCCATCTAATCCATGTCATTATATTTCTGCTATTGCCCAAAATTGTGCCCTTCAAGCATAGCAGAAGCTCTAACTCCAACAGTTGACTCATAGTACAGTCCTTGGTATATAATTGTGCTGTCTCACAAAGAAGATTCAGATATGCAATTAAGCCTCCAAGATTTCTTCCCTATCAGTTATGAGAGATAATTTACTGATGGCCCATGCAAGCAGTAAATTACATTTTGAGTCCATTAACTGGTAACCATGAAAGGGATAATGCATAGGAAGGGTAAATTCTCTTTACCATTCCCATAGTGTAGAAGAGGAAGTAAACAGAAACTTTCTTTTTCACCCTGTGATCTTACTAGCCTGTTGTACCTCTGTACTTTCTGGCTGTACATTGTCTGAAATACAGCTCAACAGTTTTCAGTTGCTCAAGCCACACACGTTGGACATAATTTTCTAATACATGGAATTAAATTTAATATAATAAATGTTCTCTGCAAAAAAAGATCAAAGGGGTACAGAAATCCCCATATTCTCTCTGCATACTGTATCTGTAGTAGTGCCTTTTATATACAACTGTGTCTCACTCTTTTGGCATTATTTGAAACAACTGTTTTTGATGACAGAGAAAGGTAATGGAGACAGTAATTTTCAAACTTCAATACAGAGGTTCAGACTAAATTTGGAAACTATTTAATCTGGATATTTCAATTCAGCTATTTCTACATCTTTCCCTTCCTCCCAGATGAACTTCTTAATGGTTTCTCAAAGGTGACTGAAAGTTAGAACTTTAGGAATTTATTCTTGATGTAGTCAGTCATGTTCTTTGAGTCAGCTTCCCTATCTATGAAAAAAGAATAATGATTAAAATAATTGATTAAAATCATAAATAGTATTAGTATCTACTAATGTGGATATGTCTACTCTACAACATAGTCATCTACACAGATTTCTTGCAGATCAGTTTTAGAGCAGCCCACCAACTTAAATTTTTACTTCTCACATTTTGTACATTTCCATAGCTTAGCCTTGTGATGCAACTATGTACTTAGACCTGACAAAAGTGAAGAGATCAGGCTCTACTCTCCTATTCTGCTCAGTGTGACCTTTTTTAAAGCGATAGAGTTTGTCTATGTACATTTCAGGGCAAAACCTGCTCTATAAAAATAGCAGTAATACATGGTACCCAGTGGAAATAAGGTCTGTTACTAAGAAAAAAAATACTAAAAGCATCTTTTCTTCAGCGTTCTCCTGGGATGACCAAAAGTTTGAATTTATTGTTTTACCTCTTCAGATTTTCAGCTGAATCTTCTAATTCCTCAGATTCCATGTGAAACACACTAGAAAATGAATCCTGGAATACCGAGAGGATATTTTAATATATAGGTGTATCAGGTTGTCATAAGTTAGAATAGCAGTATTCATGAAAAGCTTGTTGCAGTTATCAAAACCTATTCTGTAATAAAGACAAGTGTAAAATTATTTAACTTCATTTCACATCTAGCAGTAAGTGTATAGGATCCTACCACAAAAATATCTTTTGATACAATTTTAAATACCATTGAAGTGTCTTGATTCTCTGCTGATCACTCTGAGAAGAAATCCCAGTATTTACAAGCTGTGCCAAATTTATCTGTCTTCTTTATTTTAACATTCATCCAATTCTAGACCTGCTTTGCTTGGACAGGTGAGGACATCAAAACCTTTTAAATGTATTGACTGATCTCTGTGTTGCTTTTCACGCAGCTTTTTTTAACAGTTGAGAAGCCTAAATGTAGAGAGAAATTAGATTCTCTCTGTACTAAAGATTCAAACTACAGACTGCAAACTAGGTGCTGGAATTTATCTAACTTGCAAGGACAGTGTGAATCTGTGAATACAAAAATTATGTAAATTCCTCTTCTGTATTCTTGTGTGCAGGAGTGACTCTTCTAAATACAGTGAGAGATGGGATTGTGGCAGATGATCGCAAGTGCTGTGTGTTATTTCTGTGCTACAGAACCTGGAAATGCTTCCTTACTTCCAGATCTTAGTACACGCATATCTGTAACGAGTAGTGAAGGTAAAACTAGCAATGCCAGTACAAGACTGAGGCGTGCAACATAGTATCCCGCTCCTTGTTCTGCAGCCTATTTTCAATAGGAAGGAAATACAGGTGGGCAGACTGGAAAGGAGTTGTGCTTTGCTTCAGTGAGCCAGGGTCTTGGGACAGGCCATGATTCTGTTTAGGTACCTTATTTAGATACTCCTTGCTTAGATACACGCACAGGAAGCAAAGGCCACTTTGTTTTTCTCCCAGCCTTCTCCTTTTTCTGTCCTACATCAGTAGCCAAGAAAATGAGTTACAAAAGAGTTCAATATTCAAGATCTATGCTATAGGAGATAGCTTAGAGCCATAGTTTATCAACAGGTAATGCAAAATGGCTGCCTAAAATGGCAGTCTGGCCTACACAAAGACTGAAGCCTCCCAAGTCAACACCTAACCTGACTAGATGCTGTAAAAGAAAAGGCAGAGGACAAAAAGGCGACCAAATATACTATGGGTTTGAAACACTTGTGTCAGAATGGAGAGAAGCCCACACTGCTCCCAGGGAACAAACACTTCGGCCTTTAGACAAAAAACATACTCACAGTACAGTCTTCATCCACTATGAAGATGGTACACCTCTGCACTTGCATGAAGGATATTATAGTGGCAGCGATCTTCTTCAGAATTACTTCCAAAGACTGCTGCTCTTCAAAGATCAGGCTGGCAAGATCAAGAAGCACCTGGGGAAAAGGTATTTTGTGAAGTTTTGACTAATTGTGATTTAAGCAGTAATTATCATTACTACTGTCTTTGATTCTTCTCCTTTTCCCTGAATCAAGGAAGTCAACATGTATATCTGTGACCAAAATTAAGTTTGGGCTTTCACACAGACTGCAAGGTCGCAGTAAATAATAGCCAGTTTGGCACTTTTGATTGAGAAATAAATAGCATAGTTAGCTGTCTGATGGTTTTGGTCAGAGAGACAGAATAGATCTAGGCATTAACAGTTCATCAAATGAAACCTGAGAAATCCAGACCACACACAGTTATTTGTCCTTAGGAAACCTAATAGTTTCCTATGGCTCATGTGTGCACTCTAAAAACAGTGATATTTACACTTCTTAAGACTTTTGAACACAATTATTATCTGTTGCAATTTTAACAGATCCTAATGAACTCATTTGGTGAAAACAACATTTAGATACAGTCTGCTGTATTTCAGAGCTGCTGCTGAAGGACTTAGCTGCTCAGATGTGCTCATATTATATTCCTTTTTCCTCACAAGAAGCATGGAGCCAATTTGAAAAGATTATCCACATTTGTACCAATTTATAAACACTGATAATCACTTGGAAACTGAGACCTACCAGAAAAATTTTAAAACTGCTGCCTAGTTGTTTCTCCAAAACCTTTTCATACTGTATATGGCAGACATATCCATCCGTAAAGGCCATGGTATTAATAACCCATCAGTTATAAAGATGGCTGCAGAATACAGTTACATTAATCAGAAGGAAATCCAGTTTTCCATCTGATCATTACTGAAAATATGGTTAGTGACTATTTATAGTTGTAGTGGAATAAAAGAGCAATCTGTATAACTTCTACTGTTCTGTAGGGATAATTCTCTCTGAAATTTCTGCAGTATGTACACCTCTGGTTGTGTAATATGTACAGTGATCCACAGGCTAACTTCAGGCAATATCGAGTATATTGTCATGGAATGAATTTTCTGACATGTAGCTTTACCTTCTTCCCCTCGATAGTCCACTTCTCGCAGCCCAAGCTGGAATGTGCCCAGCTACTTCTCAGTGCAGTTAGTTGGAACTTTATCAGAGATACACAGCATTCAATTACAGTAATTAAAAATAGCCAAGGAATAACTACCATATGAGAAATATCAGGAGCAAGCACTGATTACTAGCTAACCATCGTAATTTCTGTATTCTTGGGACAAACCTGTTGATCGTACCTGATTACGCCTGTTCTCAAGCAAAGATGTCTCATACAATTGAGCGTTGTGAAGAACAATTCCACAAAATGCCAAATACGCAGCAAAATCCTGAAGACAAATGGACATCAACACCTCATGAAGATGTCTCACAGCATCTTAACTGTATTCAAAGATAAGCTACTGCAATTTTCTGTTTTCACTTTGAAGTATTAATTGATATTTTTAAGATATTTTTGGCAACCACACATTCAAGGGGGTTTTTTTTCCATTACTCATAATTTGTTATTTCCTCAAGAATCTCTTCTCCCTTTTTTAAACTAATGATCTTCACAGTTTATCCTGGTAAAAGTAGGATTGATATAAGAAGCAGCTCAGAGGAATCAACTCATTTTACAGGAATGCATATTTTATCTACAAAAACTGACTGCAGACAATCAGCCTCTCTTATTTGGGGGAATTCAATCTCTTGGAAAGCAGAAATAAAATTCTGCTAACATAGCAAACCCGGAAATTTTTCCCCTTTCAGAATGGGATTAATTCTGATATCCTGCAGATACTCAGTATGCATTTTGTTTTAAAGGGAAAGTTTTCAAAGTGAAAGGGTGAATTCCGATTTTTCATTGCTGAGGGTTAAGTCAACTTCTCCAGCCTGCGTGCAGCTTGTTTTTTGCAATACCAATCTGAATGTGAAGCCTGGAAATGTTTGGAAAGCAACTGCAGTGTGAGAATTAGGAATCAAGATGCTGTCTGCTCTACTGATTGTCTCATACATTGTTCATAATTTATCCAAAGCTTTTTCTCATCCTGCAATTGCTATATTGAGAAGTGATACAGAATCTAAAAAAGAATCACTACACAAATTCTACATTCAAAGTATGTTTGTTGGGGATGATGGGAGAGTTAAAACCAATTAATAAAAAAGGATGTCTATTAAAAGTTATCAAACTGTTTTACAAGGCATTTCAGTAGAGTAAGCCTGTGTTTCAGAGGTGTATGAGAGATACCATGCTGATCCAGAAATTAAACTATTTCACATCCACATATCTCACGGCTTCATGAAGAAAGAAATCTGCAGTATTACCAGGAATCTTTACTTTTTTAGAGGTGTTTAATTTTTAATAACTTTAAAATTTCTGATCAGCATGCAAAGTAATCACTACCCATCCCCCATTCCCCTGTGAAAATAGAAGAGATATAAATGTCCAGCTTTTATACCTTTTCATCTTGTTCAGTGAAAGTGCCACCAATTCCAGATTTCTTATTGATTGCTTGAGCCACACCAACAACCTAGTGTATTCAAAATGGAGTAATTAGATAATTTTTAGGAGTCTGTCATTGGATTCTATTTCTAGACATATTTATAGACCATAATATATGATCATTACAGATATTAATTTGGTTGACCTTTGGATAACAGAAGATATCTAAGCCTGTTTTTTCCTAATTTATTCATATGACAAATAGCTGAGCATGAACCTGAAATATAAAAAAAAAAAAAAAAGTGGCATGAGTCCTTGCTGCCCTTAGGAAGACGGGCTGATTTGATCCAAAATTGATTGCATAAATTGGAACAATCATCTCCCAGAAGGACAACAGTTCCCTCTTCTGCAGTCATAAGCCAGGCCACACAACAGCTCGCTCTAAGGTTCATCTGCTTGTGTGTGCAGAAAATACCCTTCCTGCTAGCTCTGACAAGATTTCCAAAACATAGCCTCCTTTCCAGATCTAGAGTTAGGCTACAGTGATCTTTTTACATTTTGTATCTCTCTGAATCTGACCAGATTAATTTTCATCTGCTGAAAAATAGCATACAAAGGTTGCGTTCCTGCCAGATTCAAGTTTGTTACTCAAATTTAGTAGGTTATTAAAGGTAGGCTTTTACTAAAACCACATTAAACCAACACTGAGAAGAGATACTTTGTTATGCTTCAGCTGGTAGTTAGACTGTCCTTCTTGCCAAGATGTGCTGATATCTCGCCATTTTTAATTACTTTCCCAATGGAGCAACTCAGAAGGTAGGGCAGAATCCTGGTTTACAGGTAAAGAAGTTAAGCAAAGGGTAAAAAGTCATTCACAGGTCCTGAGGACTTCTGCGATGGACCTAAGAAGCAAACCCCTATGGCCTGATCAACATTAAAGGCTTTCTGTTAAGTAGTTCTTTCTGCTCTTGGCACATGGCTTAAGTCCTAGCTTTCAGATGGACTATTAAGATCACCAGCCAAGAGGCTTCATAAGTTAAGGCCGCCCACCTAAGTAAATCAGTGCACAGATAGTAACAAGGAGGGTTTACCTGAACTAGAAAAAAACCTACTATGATTTATGAAATAAAGACATCAACAGACCAGCTCCATTTACTTTGTTGGCTCGTCTCCTTTTGGATTTAAGTGGAAGAAAATGGAATCCGTGTAACAATAAACCAAGCCAGATTACACATCTAGTTTTATTCTTACAAAGTTCTGTCTAAATTATGTTAAATTTCAGATGATGCTCTTTTAGTGTAGAAATAATCCGTGGTGAAATTTGATTTCAAGTTTCTGGACATAATTCCATGAATTGGGAGATTCAAACATGATTTCTTACAAAATAGAAAACAGTCCCTTTAAGGACAGTCAATTAAAGTCCAAACTGCTGGTGCTTTTGTAACTTTCTACATAGAGGATAGTTAGCCAATAAACATGATTTCTTGATAAAGGATGTTGGTTTAGATTTTAAAAAAATGTAAAATGAACATGAGAGAACAACACAGCTGTTTAAGTGTGATGCTTCTGTTACTGCCAGTCTTTGTGGAGTTCAATTCTGCATACTGGTAAGAGCTTCCTAGGAAACCAATGTGCACTGCAAACAGCAGAACTCCTTACAAAAATGAAAGTGGAATTCAGATCTTGGCTTAGTACTGATTTCAGTTTCTAATGCAGGCTCTAACTCTGACATCTGGGGAGAAATGAAATTGGGTGGTTGCTTTGGACTTACTCTTAGATACTCAACATAGATGTCTTCTCTGGTAACTTGGAACTGTTTTTCCGAGCCCAAGGAAAACAAGACAATTTAAAGAGACCTTCATACAAGTCAGTATGAACAGAAAGTGAGCATTTCTTTAAAAAATTAATTCACTGGAATAGTATTTCTGTAGATTCCCCACTGCAGTTATTCAAGCTGTGTACTGGCGGTGACCATTCTGTCCTGTAAACTAGTGTAAACTTCTCCTGGATTCTGCACTTATCCTTGTACTTCCGTTCTACTCTTCTGAGTCATAAATTAACCATGAAATTTCACAGCACAGTAAAACTGGAAGGCCATCAGAAGGAGACACAGGTTAATTTCAGTTGAGATACTTCTGACTTTCACTGTCAATAAGGTGAAAATGAGAGGTTTTCTAATTCAAATATTTTGTCATTCCATTAAAAAAGGTCATTTTTATTATTATACTACACATTATTAATGCACACTCTTTCTTTACTAAATCAAATTGTTACTATAATAGACATTTTTCTCTGATGCATAAACATTTCCAAGATTATAGGATTTCAAGGCCTTAGCCTTTCCCTAAAATAATTCAGTATGTTTCCACTCCTTTTGAGACTTTGCAAATTATTACTAATCTGACTTTAGGCTTAAAAGAATTGGAGAAAGTATAGTTTCCTTATTTGTGAAGTAAAAAAAAAAAAGTTCTGACTGTTAGTGAGTAATGACAGGTTTCTGTAACTGATATCAAGAGTGGGAGCTATAAGGTGGTGAACCTAATGCTGTTTATCAGGATGGATGAGAAAGGTACCAAAGGAGATGACCTTCTGAGGAAGGTGCCAAGTGGAGGGTGGGGACAATTATGTCTGAGCTGTTACTTATATTGGTACCCAGAAATGAAGCCTGCAGTTTATGGTATCATGCTGAATAGCTGCTAGCAGCACCTGGAATGGATTTAGGTTAAGAGAGAGCTGAAAGAGAGGAGTAGTGCCAGAGCAAGAGGTAGGAGAGGGAAGCTGGAAACTGGGAGGAGCTGAAAGTCACTCACTAAAACCCTGCACTTCCTTACAGTTAAGATTGCCCATCTGTCTAACTGGCTGGATCTCACCTTCTGCTAAACCCAATAAATCTGCTGTGCAGTAAGCTCAGAGGCTAGAATGTGCTAGCACAGATGAAGCCCACCTAGCTGAGTACAGTAACATGAAAGAGTATGTGGTAAGAAGCCATAAAGTATATGCACAGCTTTTGATTCTTTTCAGATTTTTTGGCATGCTTGCAATAAATAATTGACAAAGCTGCAAAGAACTTCCTTTGTTTGAGATCCAAGTAGTACAAGACCAGTGCAAGGTGTTAATGATGATATTTTTCTCATCTTGCTTTTTGGGGAAAAACAATATCAGAAGAAAACTGTGGTGTGCATGTTTAAAAAGTTGTACTTAACTGTTAACGATTAAGTTTATAATTGCTAAACTGATGGAAGGCTTACAGTTTTATTTTTGTAATGGAAAAGAAGACAATTTACTATCTCTCAGCCTAGCCTTCCCAAAATACTGATGTTACAAATAAGGTCATTGTTCTGCAGCATGAATCACTGCCAACTGTGGGCTCAAAAATGTCTGTCTGAAATAAAGCTTAACTGTGAGCTCCATTCCATACAACCCAGTTTTTCCCACAGTCAACCTCTCATTTACTTTAGTGAGGAATATTTCTTATCTAGTGAACTTTCTTACTGTAATAACAATGTACAACTAGCCTTATATACTTCTATAACAGACTTAGAATAGTAAACAAACCCTTTAACCAGTCAGTGTGCTTTTATGTTAACCTACATGTGCAGAGATTAATGGTTAGGCCTCTTCTCATACCACTGTCTTCTGTGGATATTTATTTAATTTATTTTATTTTTTTCAGTTTTGATCCAGCATGAGCTAAGACAACTTTAATGAGGTCAGAGGCTTTTTAAGGCATCCAGAAGGTGAGTACTTTCATCTTGTGTAAACACATCCCCTCCATGAAAGGAAAGTCTGTGGTACTTAAAAAAGTTATAAGAAAACAGTAAAAGGACCATATTAATATAGCAAAAAGACTATTTTTAGGCTCCCTTTACTAGCACTGCAGGTTTCTGATACATTAAAAAAAGCATGTGTTCCAACAGAAATGGTCATTTTTAGATCTTTGTTAAGATCTTTCAGTAAAAGGTTTTAACTGAAGAGGGAGGGAGTAATGAGGAGAATAAACCTGCTAAAAATTCACGGTCACGTTGATGATGATAAAAAATTTGTGCAGATGCAAACTTCTTTGTTTTTGTTGTTGTTGTTTCAGTGGCATTCTAAGCTTTTAAAGACAACTTTGTAGTATGTGCTATTTTTTTTTTTTTCACGCAAAATAGTTTTAAAAATTAAACTGGTCCAAATTCTCGCCTCATTTATATCAGTACAGATTCCAGTGAACTTCACTAGATCTTGTAGAATGTGGTGTAAAGACAGTAATGAGAAAAACCTCAGATGGATATTATTTAGCCGTTGGAATCTTGCCTGCAACCAGGTAATTAGGAGATGTAGGAAACTCAAGAGGGTCTGTTCCTGTTACTAAAGTAATTATGTAATTGGGACAAAAGTAAATCATGTGGTAGCATTTTAGGCCATGGAGAACATATGCCTGCATTCTAGAGAATACTAAGCACAGCGAAACCCAAAGCCTTATTTTTAAAACTTACTATAAACAAATCTGAAATAACAATAGGCCTGATCTGTGATCTCCAGCTGTGAGTTACGTTCGCACCAGCAGAGAAATTGAATCAAAGGTGACTAACTGGTCTGAGCTCAGCTATACAGAAAACTTATTCAGATAACAGGTACATGAAAAGTGTGAAATCTTTGTGGCAATACACAAGACATATCTGAGATAAAGCTTATTCTCTGTAAAGCTTGGAGAATATCATAAGAAAAATGACAGTCCACTCAAACACTTGCTGATGAAAGCACTGTTCCAGTCTAACAAAAAGGTGGCTTTTAAGTTACTTCAGCATAATATTTTGTGTCTTTAATTCTCTAACAGGCAGATACCAAGTGAACTTTTTTGAAAGTTGAGTCCTGTAGCAATGAAGCAAAGATATGTATGTTTGATTTCTTGTCATTCTCCTACTATGCCTACAGAATTATCCTGTATATTTATTGGTCACCCAAGACAAAACTAGTAGGAAAGAAAGGGGTTTAAAACAGCTATGAAAGGGAATGACCACTGGAAAAGCTTAAGGTAGTACTCTGGACTGAAGAAAACCAAGACTAAGGGAGAGAAAAGACTGAAGTAATTAGTATCTGCTTATACTTTGATACATGTGAGTTTATGGCCTAATCCCTAAAGTAACCAGTGAGCTCCTGAGTGCTACACACTTTTTTCCATGAGCTTTACCCCCAGACCAACTAGGTAGGTGGGATTATAGAGCAATGTATATCTACAGTAGTCATGCAGTTCCTAACAAAAGCCTTCATCCAGGCTGGCTGTATTGAAAGTATGTAAGGGGTGGGCAGAAAGAACAAGCTGTATGTTACCATAGTGGTCCAGCTTTCTTTAAAGTCAGTCGGAAAAACTCCCCTTAGATTAGAAACCATGTACTTTGTTATTTTCCATTCAGGTGACATAAGATAGACATACATACACCAAGAAGACAAAAAGCAGTTTTGATGATGGAATTGTTCTCTTATTTTCAGTCCTCAAAAGGGTGGAAAAAACCCCTCCCTCCAACAATTACTGAGTCAATATCCACACCTATCCACATCACATCTCAACACAGCTTTCCTAACTGTATTCTTGCTGGCAACACAGGTAATCTCCCAGTGCTGCTACTTGTTCTGTAACCTTTCATCTCGATCTGTACCAGTTATCCCATTTAGTGAAGCCTGATTCACATTACAAGGAGAGATTTCTTCTAATTATCAGAGAGCTTTATTTTTGCTACTTTCTTGCAATAGCTGACTCCTGCCTCTAAAAGTAGCAGGTTACCTAGAGTATGTCCCAGTAGATGATGACTGATGACTTCAGTGCTGACGGCTGTGCTCTGAATTTTATCTGGATTGTTTCATGCTGCAATTTTTTGCGCATTAAGATTACAGGTCTAACTGTGAAAGCTGCTCCAGCTCTACAGTACTCTACAGGCAGCTAGTGCCCTTTTTAGTTGGTTCTTACTTCAGTTGACTTAAAAATATAATATAATTTTGCTTCCTAAGAAGATAATTTTTTTTTTTTCACTTTGCTGGCACCTAAAGAAAAATGACATTAAGCCAAAGAATGGTAACAGGAAGAGGGAAACTCAACTTTTGTCTCATTTTAAAGATGGGAACATAGCCACTTGAGAAGACAGACTAAGTGGTTTTAACCTTACTTTGCTGTCCTGGTCTTGTAGAGGTTTTATTCAGGCTTATAAAATTATCCTGCAGGGACAGAACTGTATTTGCAGACTTTGATTTTTAATCAACAAGACTTTCACATCCTCTTCTATCATTCATGCCAGCAGTAGTCTGCATGATTTCCAGCAGTGTAGCTACTATAATACATATCAGCATAAGCTGATGTCGTGGTTTAACCCCAGCCAGCAGCTAAGCACCACGCAGCCGCTCACTCACTGCCCCCCCATCCAGTGGGATGGGGGAGAAAATCGGGAAAAGTAAAACTCGTGGGTTGAGATAAGAACGGTTTAATAGAACAGAAAAGAAGAAACTAATAATGATAATGATAACACTAATAAAATGACAACAGTAGTAATAAAAGGATTGAAATGTACAAATGATGCGCAGGGCAATCGCTCACCACCCGCCGACCGACACCCAGCCAGTCCCCGAGCGGCGATTCCCCGCCCCCCCTTCCCAGTTCCTAAACTAGATGGGACGTCCCATGGTATGGAATACACCGTTGGCCAGTTTGGGTCAGGTGCCCTGGTTGGGCATGAGAAGCTGAAAAATCCTTGACTATAGTCTAAACACTACTGAGCAACAACTGAAAACATCAGCGTTATCAACATTCTTCTCATACTGAACTCAAAACATAGCACTGTACCAGCTACTAGGAAGACAGTTAACTCTATCCCAGCTGAAACCAGGACAGCTGAAAATCCACCCAAAAAGCAAATTACTGATCTCCATAATCCTGCAGCGAGACTGCTGCTGGAACTTGAGTTTGTTTAAAGTTAGCTTGCCTAGATCTACGCTATACTGCAGTGACTGTGATGTATTATTATACCTGAAGTGTTCACTGTGGGAGAAAATAACTTCGCTGGCTAACAGTAACATGCCTGGTCACATTTTATACAATAAAATTCAACAGGATATTTTCAAAGGCTGTTGTAGCACTCCTTATTTGTTGGGAAGAGCTTCCCAGTGACAGGAGATAGGGCAAAGTAAACAATAAACTAAATTGGAGTGAGCATTGCCGGAATAAAACATGTCCCTAGCCACTTAGTAGGAAGTTCAATCTTATGTACTCAGAGCCTGGGAGATAGGTCTCAGTTAATTCAGCTAAAAGTTCCCAGATGAGAAAATCCTGCAGATTTTAGTAAAAATTAAAGTGAAATAGAATTTTATGGAAATTATTTTGCACAGCTGAAAGAAAAAAAATGCAGAAATAACAAAAAATTATGTTGTCCCTGTAGATGTTCCACAGCAGCTGTGATGACTCTTTGTATCAGAGACCATCCATTCTACAGATATTCCAAACCAGTTAGCTGTACTGAGTCTTGCATCAGTTCTGGGTAACTTCGCAAATTGGTTTAAGCTGAGGACTTCCATTCCCTATTCAGTTCGGTCAAATTTTGTCAAAATGACTGTTTGTTTACAAACGTCTACAAAACCAGATGGAGAAATTTGGGATGACAATTATTTGCAACAGCTTCCATAGTCCTTTTTCTGGGTCTCTGAATCCAAGACCAAACAAAATCAGAAGAAAGTGCTACTGCATTTACTGACTTTATTACAGGACCTCTAGAAGGCACATCAGTACCATCTGAAGCTTTTGAAAAATTAAAGATTTAAAGACACACCAGGAATGAAAAGCTGCTTTTTGAGATACACAATGCTGAACTGCCACAACCTTAGGTCTTCTGCCAGTAGTGGGAAAACCCTGATTTCTGTATTAGCACTGAAATGGTTAGCATTAATAGCTACAGCTAAAGCCTGTGGCCAGCAATACCAGTTTCCTCTTGCAAAAGAAATAACCATGGTAACTCTGTGGTACAAGCTGGCTAATACTAACTTTTCATTGGTGGCTTTTGTACTACTGAGGATAAAAATTCAGTCTGTTTTGACGTGTTCTCGGATACATGTTGATAATCCACGTAGCAAGTCTTACATACTGATGCCTAGATAACTTTATACAGTTATCTGCTCTTACAGAAGAATCACCAGAAGATAAAATCTTTCAGGATCAAAATGGAATCTTTGCTATGGCTTCACATTCACCTTATGACAAATTTAAATGGAGGAATAGATGATTAAATTATTTGACTTAGAACCATTTTGTTTTTCTTTTGAAGTAGAATACAATTCAGGTTACTCAAGGCCTTTCTTCCTCCTTGTTTTCTTTGATGGTGATAACCAGGAAATTATACAGCCTTGCATGCCAGAAAGCATCATGTAGCAATACTTTTGTCATATGATGGGATGGGAAGAATTTCTGTTTAGTATTAGAGATGGTGCAGCAGGGGTTTACAGATATCAGAACTTTGTTCAAAGCCCCTGAAGTCACATCAAAGCTTGGTCAGTTTGCATTTGTAATTTTTCATGGGAAAATGAGAACTCTTCATAAAGCTAGCACTATACAACCCTCTATGATCTGATCTTAAAGGACATTATCAGCATAATTTTCTGCATCTGAAATGCAATGTTTCTGTGGCATTTCTGTCAGCAAGAATAGGTTGAGTAGGGGATTGAGAAAAGTTCTTTTGCTGTTAAGTGAATGTAATTCCATTCTTCATGTGCATCTGTGCAGGTGTAAAGTCCTCTTATTGCACTGCTCTTTTCTCATTGTTACTAGTTCCTGGGTCCTTTTTATGAGCTCTTCCGTGAACCAAACTGTTTTCTTCTTTTCATCTATGGAATTTCTTACTAGCTGTTATTTTTAAGTGAGACTTTGGTTTCTCACATGCCTCATGGAAATATAGGCAAATGTGAAAAACATCTACTGGAAAAATCTCCATACTTCAGCAGGCCCAGAGGATTTAATAATCAGCATGAGATTTTGTTCCTCTCAATTACTGACTCTTTTGTTTTAAAAAAATAGTACTAATGCTAAACAAACAAACAGAAAACCCCAGTTGCTTCTCTTTCTCAGTGTTTATTTTTGGATGTCTTCCAGAATCATCTTCTGACTGTGGCTGCTGACATCCTGGGCTAAGGCAGCATTCACTAGCCTCAATATTACTACAGGGCCTTTGGGGAATTTTTTTTTTTTTTTTTTTTTTTTTAAATAGAGAGGAGCCAGTAGAGCCAGTACTTTGGTTTTGGTTTTGGGTTGTTTTTTTTTTTAAACAGAAAAGCAGAATGCAAATGGCAAATTAAGGACTGATTCATTGACTCCAACATCTGTCCAGAAACATGTCAGCCATGTGTTATGGTGAGAGGATGAAAAACCTTCTGGCAGAGACTTTAAAATCAGAAAAAAATTAAAAGTGCTGTCCTTTCATGTAAGAAATCTTATAGTTTAGCCCCTTCAAATTATTGCATATGAGTGGAGTGTAACATTCTCCTCAGCTTCAGGTTGGCTGAACTTTTCCAAATAAACAAATTGGTGCTTCATTTCCACTTGCTGATGCACTTAGGAGTAGAAAGCTAGCTGAAGATACGGCCAATTGCAGGTTTATTCAGCCTGTAAGTCATGGTGTATTGGACCAACAGACTACAGCTCTTATTCCTTCCTCCACCTACCATCAGGACCCAGTGAGAAGTAAGCACTTCCACACTCCCTCGGCAGCAAGATTTTGTAATTCGTTTCTGATCCCAATTACACAGAGCACAGCATTTTTTCCATTCAACAAAAAGAAAATGGGATAGCTTGGGTGAAACTTAAAGCCTTGCATCAGCCTGACATGGACCACTGGTCCCTGACAGCTCTTCACACATCTGCTTTGCTCATCAGCTGGCCCAGGGCCAGCAGTGGCTGCTGCTGGTTAGAAAGGGAAGACTTTTAAGCAGGAGTGGGAGTAGGAGAGGATCAAGTGCTGTCCTTGGAAAAGCTGAAAATAAATATTTTGAACCAAAATCAGCAGTAGGTGAAGAAAGGAAATCTTGGCTGATCATCTGGGTCAACTAGAGTAAGATTCAACAAACAAGTTAAATCAAGAATTTAATCAATTATTTAATGAAAAAAAGGTTCACTGCAGTAAAAGTCAAGGTGACATATTCCATAAGAGGAGTAAAAGATGGAAAAGCAAGAAAAAGAAGGTATGATGTCTTCAAACCAATCTTGGCAGCGTTTCATTTTGGAGTTTGAGCTTTCTGGAAGCAAACTATAAATACTCTAAAAAATAAAGGAATTACAGGAGAGAAAAATCTCCATCTTAAAGCTCTGATACACTTTATAGAGAGCCTTACACTTTGTGAGTATTCTAAGAACTGGTGATGTGGCTGAAGGCTACTACATTCAGGATCACAAAAACCCCAAACTTACTTTACTTACCCCCTAAGTAAAACTGTGGCCCTCATTTTTTTCCCATTAACTGGCTTTCACTGACTTTACTGAATTCAGTCTTCAACTACTCATTGCAAGAAGACATCGTCAGTCCATAATAAGAATTCTCCCTACTGCAATAGCATCAGACAGGAAGAGAGAACTTCTGTGAGAAGTAGCATGGATGGAAAATATGTACAAGAGTTCAATGAGCAGATTCACATTGTTTTAAATTAGGAGTGATTTAAGTTATATGCCTTGTGGGTAACTTTTCTGAATCACATTGACACCATGTGTTCTTCAGTGCCTCAAGTTAAGCACTTAACATGTTGCTTAATTTATTACTTATAAGCTGAGTTAATAGAATGTAAAAACAGCCTTTCAGACAATGATAAAACCCAATTTGTGTCCTCTGAGGAAAATAATGTAGATAGATACAAGCTCAGCCGAAGTACAGTAACTCTTAAATACAATCTAAGCGTGCACTGAGGTAGATCAATAAGTGTGCAGAGAACTTTAATGCTGACAGCTACTTAGTACAGGAACTGGGAACAGCACTTCTAGAGTTAAATACATATATTCTACTTCTGCATCTGGGATTAAACTCTTCTTGACAATTCCCTTTGGCTTACATTACTGAACTAGATAAGATAAAGTCCAAGCAAACATAAGCAGTCTTTTTAAAAAAAGAGATGGATTTATACTGTAAGATAATGACTGCCAGCTATTAAAGTTTAAAGCATTAGCATAGCTGGAAACAGTATTACGTGAAGTGATCCCAATACTGCAACTTACCTCTTCCCTATGATTCTTTATTGGCATACAGAGAATACTCTGAGTCTTATACCCTGTGATCTGGTCAACTTCTGCATTGAATCTTGGATCCTGATACAAGAAAAAAAATACAATTATTTGACTAGTTGCCTAAAGGCCAGTTCTTTTTCTTCCCTGGTTTAAAGGCTAAGAAAAGTACAATATTTGACTTAACTGTTACCCAGGATAACAAAGGTTCCATTACTAGCTAATAATTGTATAAAGTTGTTACTATCAGTGTGTTAAAACAACAACAAAAAAGCATTTATGTAGAACATGAGTGCCTGTGGATAAATACAACTGCCAGAAAGAACAAAAAAACCCCAAACCCGTAGGAGAAGCCTTTCTTGAGCCTAGACCATCATTATAATAAATGTATACATGGACTAACCATCCCTAGTATAGGTTTTTATCATCAAGAAGAAATTACAGAAATATACTGAAAGACATATGGCCACAGAGGAACAAAGTTTCATGAATGTGGTTAGTGGTTTTGCTTTTACCAGAGATTGCTTGTTTCATTTTTTTCAGCTGAATATTGTTATAAAACTCTGATTTTTTAAAAAAAATCTTACTAAACCAAATCAGACTATTTTTAAAGGCTGCTGTTTTTTCTCTAGTAATTGATTTCAAGTTGAGCATGATGGACCCAATTCAAGAATGAACTTTTAAACTATAAGGACAGGTGATGTCCTGCTGGAAACATGTACTTAGCAAATGTTTAGACAGTTTGAGGCAGCAAACAAGTGTTTGTTGAAAAGGAAACCATATGAAATCATACCACTTTTTTTTTCTTCTGAAAAAATCTACTCGGTAATGTTACCTAATTCTGTAAACATGGTCAGATTAACTGAGAGATGATCAATCAGAAGCGGTAATTTTCAGTTCTGTATGCCTTTATTAATTAGTTAATTCATCAACTAAGTAATTCATTAAAATTTTCATCATCCCTAAATTCAAAGCACAAAATCAGCATATCCAAAGAGCCTGGAATGAAGAGATGTTAAGCTGAGACGTAAGAGATGTCCTCTCCCAGTGCTGGATTCTCTTCCTTTTTTCATGTGGCCTTGTACTAAGTAACTCAAATTACAGAGTATCACTTCATTTGGGAGGCCTCTATACAGTTCAAACCCTCATCCCATTCTTGTTCATTCAGCTCCTACTCTTTGTGCCTTAGGTATGATAAAATTCTCCAATGTATTTTTAGTCACAGGACTCCAGTTTTGCAGATAATTACACTCACAATTTCATTCACTTTGGTGCAGAAATGGAAACATTTAAGTGTCCAAAGCTGGAAATGCAAATACTGGTGTGCGCATACCTGGTTAAGATGGGGCTAATATCTGACTGCTAATGTCAAACTTACATAATTTATTTTGATGTTAGCATTTCTGTAGCATTAGTTACAGCTACATGTTTCTGTATATGCATGTATCTATAATACATGTATTATAACCAAAAACATGGTGTCAGGTTTGCATCTTGACTGGTTTAAGTCAATATAGCTCCAAATACATACACTAAACCGGCAAGATTACAACACCTGATAATATGGCTTTTTCTTTTTTCAAGAATTGTTCAAGATAAATTTTCTTGGTTTACCTCATACGCGTTCTTGATGTTCAGAGGCTGGCCTATAGCTGCTACATGACCCACGATGCCCTTGTTCCACTCCAGGCGAATGCAGTTGTTGGAAGCTTCTTCCAGGGTGGAGCCTTCTGCCACGTCAAACAGCCTGCTTACAAGAAACTTCTCATTAGAGCTATCCTCACAGACCAAGAACAGGGAATAGCGATCAGCTGCTATAAGCTCATGGATATGTAGGAAAATTTTATGGCAAAGCGCTGTGACATCTAAGTGACTAGAAATATCTTTCACAAGTTCTAATAGTCTTGAGCACTGATCGCCTGCACTGGTCTCGGTCCTTGGAGATTGCAGAGGCATCTGTTCCTTCTTTTCAGCACCGGAGAGGAAGCTCACTGCTCCTACAGAGTCCTTGACAAAAATAGGCCTTAAGGGTCTGTCAAATTCAGAAGCAGAGATTTTCCTCACTGGCGTCCCAGAGTTGGTGGTCTCAGCACAGGCAGGCTGGTGACAAGCACAGGATTCACTCTGGGACTTGGTTCCCTCCTTGCAGACTGGGATGGTATGAACTCTCTCAGCAAACCATGCATTAACCATTTCTCTGTAAAACAAAAATAAAAATACAGTGAATGATGTGAGTTAAAAATCCTCAGGAACTAATACCTATTTGAAAAGGACACTGCAAAGAGGGTAACTTTAAACCTTTTAATACAGTGGACACGAGAGCACCTTTAGTGCTCCTCTGTATCGGTATTCTTCAATTTTACACAGCACTTAGCCTAGATTAAGCAGTAATGTTTTATGCCCCATAAAGGAGAAGCTATTTTTGCCTAAAGGAAATACCTGAATAGGGCAGAGGAAGACTGCTTATGCTGTGGCTTTCAGAATATAGAAGATCAGAAGTTTACACCATAATTTTGTGCTTGAAAAGTTCTGGTCCTTCCCACTCCTAAGATTTGGATTTCTGTATAAGATGTACATATATTCATATGAAGACAAAACTTTCTGGTTTAATTCTGTTTTTCTAGACCATTTCTAACTTTTAAAAGGATAATTTTGAACTTTAGTTCTCTCCATGAAATCACCTGCAGCCCCTCCTATTTTATGTTGCCTATACGCTATTTTAAAGTTAACTTTCCCTGCTCTCTGAGTTGATGAAAAATGCTGTTTTGACTCAAAGCACAAAAGTTTTGCTTAGAAACTGTCAGAAAGAAACATGAATATTTCTAATTCAACCCCCTTCAAAATAATGAAGACAGACTGTTTTCATGCATCTCTCCTATTTCCTTTCCTTGCAGATGAAACTTATTGCCTAATTCAACCCCAAATACTGAATACCCCCAAAATTATATTTTGGAAGAGTTTACCATTAATTAAAAAATGTCACGCATCTCTAGTATTTGTTTCTTAAATTAACTTAGCACTAGAATGCTAACCCTAATAATGTCCTCACTAAATACAGCATATCTTGAATAATCTATAAGCACAGATATCATCAATATGAGTGTACTTTTTCTTATCACTGTATTTTCTTGTCCAAAATCTGTTGGTTTGTTCTGTTTTGTTTTTTTTTAAAATACAGGGCTTTTTATTTCATTTACTCAGCATCAAGAGTTCCTCACAGCACATGATCTACTCTCAGAAGAAATGTTTTTTTTCTGAATTACATAATGTATGGGCCTATGAACAGCAAAAATCCTATTAAAAAGTCTGATCTTTTGGAAACTTTTCATGGTGGTCATGTTTTAAATTTGGGATATTTTTTATTTGCTCAGCAGACCACAGGAATTTCGAGAGTGAAGCTGAATGAAACCATGGAAATTAGTCAGGTTAGTCAGCCGCTGATCGGTTACATGCATCAGTATATGTTAAATGTGAAAAGCACTGTACATAGCCTTTTCTTCCTTACACAACAGCTTCATCTATGTTGTAGAATGCAGTACTGCAAGTGTAATTAACCATTAATTAAAAGTAAAGTAATTGATTAAAATCTAAAGTCCACCAATATTATTTTTATTAGCAAGCAATCCACAACAGTTCACTTATTTGTCTCCTGTTAGGAAGGTTTGAAAGAGTTTATCAGATTTTGCAATCACATATCATTTGGAGATCTCAAGTGTAGGCAAAACATGCTATGAAAAATTGAATTGATTTAGGAAACAGTGTGAGTGTAAAGGGAGCACCTGGGCAAAAGAAAGTCATAATGTTACTGTACCCATTCCACTTCAGTGCAAGCTACCTGGTAATTTTTTCCATCTCAGAAAACTGTCTGATTGAGGTAAATATCACTTGATGTAGCACTGTAAAACCAAATTATTCTCTTATTCACACCAGTGCAACTCCAAATAAATGGATGATAGGCTATTCTTTATTTTGGCTTCTGTCTGTGTACTGCAATCCTGATCATGCAAAACCTTACATACATGGTTAATATTGCTTATAGCCCCGGTGATCTTCAAGGCTGAATGGTCAGTGTGGTCACAGAGGACATTTGTGAATCTTCTGATGATGAGAGTCCAAAACCACTGAGTGAAAAGTTGGACACAATTAAGGTGGTGGGAGTTTTGCCTCCGAGTTCCACAGAGCTAGGATTTCATTCCATGTTTTTAGATTTTCCATGAAGCTCCTGGAACAGTGCTTGCTGTAGCAATAATATACCACAATCAACATCTATTATAAATTTCCCAGCAATCTAAAGCTAGTCGAATTACTGGAAACATGGTGCCAGAGAACACAATGAAATTCCATTGTTATTCTGAAAGAGTTTTGGTTCTTTGCTTAGCTACTTATTTTTAAAGGAAGTAAGCTCTGCCTTTTAAGTATATTAATAAAAACTACCAATGATCCTTCTTTATTACAGCACTGATATGTATTTTCTTTGTGGAGTTACCTCATACAAATGTTTCTTGCAGTGAAGAGGCATAAAGAACAATTAATATATTATTAGAACTTTGACTTTAACAAGATTACTTTACAGTACTTTAACAGGATAAATATTAAATGTGGGAGCCATGACCATGTATTACTGAAATGCATAATATAATTTGCATAGGGCAGTATCACATTTGCAAAAGCTGTTTCAATGAGAGTCAAAATAAGAAGATAGCATTTGATAACATTTGGAATTTTCATTTATTAACCTGAATGAGAAAACAGAATAAAAATTTGTGATGAAAATGACCAGAAGCATCCTTAAGAAAAATAAAAAGCTTAAAATGCAAAAATTTGTAAGTAAACACAGTACCACCTCTAAAATCAGTGTTGATGACTCTTGTCATCGTATGTGTTATATGTGGGTTCTTTTTGTTTTACTCTAATCTCCTCAAGAAAAGAAATTACCTGGAAATTTTAGCTTTTTCTAAACCAAATTTAGCATCTAGCACTAAGGCTGCAGAAAAGAACCTGGAAGTGCAAGCTGGGGGCATTTAAAGTGTTAGACGCAAGAAGGCAGATATAGAATAATCAATCATTTTAAAAGAAGGCTTATTATTTGACCTAGTTTCATGATTGTGTATGCTGACTTGATTTTTGAACATCGAGGACAGGCATTAATGCAAAATAAGATTTTAAAGTAACTGTAATAATCTAGTGTCAGACGGAGAGTGTTCTTAAACTAGCAAGTGATTAGGCATAAGAAGCTGTTTACTTTGTCTAGGCATGTTTGAACACGCACAGGCATGAACCTGTACTATTGCTGAGTGACAGCAATTTGTAGAGCAGTCTGATTCACTGCTTATTTACACATGAGGAAAGGAGAACATAAAATGCTATCATTTCATCTAGCTCTGTTTTACACTGAATTTACATATGTGGATGTGTTGATACAAGATACAAGGCAGAGAAAGAAACAGGCACCCTTTGTGGACAAAGCAAAAGCTAAAGCAGAAATTTGGTTTATCAGTTGAAATCTGCCATTTTATTTATCCTGGAGTGTTGTGTAATGATGTCCCCTGGCCTTAATGGTGTAGTATAGTAACAGTAATCAGTAAGAACAATGTATTCTGAATTCTAATACCATTTCTCAAACTGTGACCATGAGATAATTTAGTTTTTACCTTCTTGCCTTTTTACTATGTAAAATAAGCATTCATTTCTCTATCTTTGGAGGTTATTGAGGGGTGTGGAACATAACTGTAAAATCTTTCACACGACAGTAACTACTTTTCTTTAATAAGAACTGACTACTTGTTAGGTATCTGCACTGTTTATGAAGCACTTTGACATTGAACAGAACTATATGTGGAGGTGCATAATTATGAGTAACATATTCCCGTCCCCTTTAACGTCTCTTAGATGATGGTCCAATAACTTGCCAAGATAGTGTGCAATTCTCAGAAAGCTCTGTAGATTAACAACAACAACAAATCCTTAACTATACTGTTTAAAGCATGGTTTTTCAACTTCAAACCATTTAGTCATTTTTATTTGGGCAACAGGAAAGCTGTTCAAATTCAGCTGGAATAAGAACAGTGTTCACTGACCTTTACTGAATGCCTCTTCTAACAAGGAAACTATTTAGCTCCTTTTACTCACAGTTATACACATGGGTGGAAGAACTAGCATTCTGCATTAACCAATGTATTCTAACTCTATTTAAAATCTGTCAGACAAAGTCTTGACATGCATTTGCTTGTTGACACTCAATCCTATTTAACAATGCATTATAAGAAGAGTATTATTACTAACACAACTACTTTCTCAGCACAGAATTAGCTCAACAGATATCTGATACCAGACACATACTAAACCACAAGTGAGGTTATTGGAAATTAGTAACAAGTGCTGTGTATGTTTAAGATGTCATTTTGAAAGGACTACAGGAAGAAACAAACACTTGTGACTACTCTATTCATATTAATAGTCTTCAGTAAGCATTGGCATTGTCAAGAGCTGATTGTAAGGACAAGACCCTTGCTGTAGAATAAGTTTAGAAGTTGCAGGAGTGTATTAAACAGGAGCAGATACTGATTGATAGTGATCTACACAGACAGTTAAAACCAATGCAATGTCTCCATTGCAGCATAGCAATCACTGCATGTTGAGGAGTTACAGGCATCAGCATCCATTCCTCAGGAGCTGCATGCATCCCTTCCTGCACTATGATCCTTTACTGCAGTATGAGCCTCTGCTCGGGAAAGCTATGATTTATCCCAGAGTTCATAAACAGGAATAGTTGAGTATGAAGTGACCATTTTTTAGTCACCTCCATGAGCCGAATCCAGTCTTTCCTCTATAAAACACAATTTCAAAGGAGCATGACAATAGTGACTGCTGAATTTGGCTGGTGACCTCATCAGCAGATGGCAAAACTGGAGAGGAATTTTGAAGAGACAGGGATGAGAAGGGGATGAAAATACAATGGCAGGTAAAACATTTGAAGAAAAAAAATGGTTGTGTGATCCTCCCCTCTATAATCACTTGTATACAAGTGCACATTATCTGCATTACATGAGAACTCAGGAACTTCAGAGGAATTAAGACTCTTTGGCCCCAATTTGTTAAACACTGTACAGAAAGCATAGCTGTCCCTAAAGCAAGAAGTTTTCAATATGAATAGGCAACAAAAATAGAAAATCACTGGGTGAGAAAACACAGGCACAAGGAAGTGACATGGCTTGAGCCAGGTCATGCAGAAGGGCACAAGTAGACCCAAAGACAACCTCAGCTCTACGTCCTGAAGAGAACCTTGCTTTATTTCCTGTGCCATATGTATCAAACCATGCTGACTTGACACTAATTACTATTCTGCTCATACACTGGAAATATTAAATAATTTATTGTACCCATCTTTGCTTCATTGTGATTATCTTCAAAATACACAGCATACTTCTCGGAAAAAACCCAAAACAATGAAAATGTTTAAAGAGTAACAGCCAGATTATAATTGTCTTGCTCACACATGTAACCATGCTACATATGTAAGACCATACCAATGTGACCGTTCAGCAAGTATTTGGTATTTTTGGCCAAATGTGCAGAAACAGAGCACAAAAGCAATACTGACATGCAACAATGGTAGTATACCGCATCTTACTTATCTTGCACAAAGAATGCATAATCATTACTATACCATAGAAGTACTGAGTGATGAGTAGCTTTCAGTGAAACAAGTAATTCCTCATTTTCTCCATTGCTCATAAATCTTTCATATATACCATGTGTAAAGTTTCAGTAGTTGCGTGGACTCTTTTGCTAATTTTTCATTCAAACCAGCAGTTACTGATAAGACACTTCAGGAGAGGGATTCAATCCAAACTTGTCTACTAGAAAATGCCAGCTTTCAAGTATCTGAATTCCTGTAGCCTAATCCTGCTAGTGTTGAAATCAACAGTATTTCAAGCCAAGCTTTGTAACTATTTTCTCAATTGCTTTCCTTAAAATAACCACTAGATGTCTTCAAATTTCTTTCCCACATCTTGACATAATTTAGACATAGAAATCATTTAAAGCATTAGCAGCAACTCCAAAACTATTCAGTTTTAACAAATGAGTTTGAAAGTCAAAGTCACTTGGGTATTATACTTGCCTTCCCATTTTCTTTCCAGTACTTCCTATTTCACAATCATGTTCTAGGTGGTTTTGTCTCCTCTCTGGCCATGGAAAGATTTAAATAAACTGTATAAGGCCTCATTAGATGGAAACCGTAAACTGACTGTAAAAGAAGTGTTTTCAAACTAACTGAAAAGTAGATTGACAAAGACAATAGTTGTTCTTCCTTAAACCTGTTCCAATAATAGTTACTAGAGATGCTATTTCTAACAGTGGTAGGCAAACAGTTTTTGAAGACGAAATATGACTTAAAGTCGGTGCCAATTTTTGGCACAACTCAGTCAAATACATAAGCATACATTTAACTTTAACATGTTAAGTGGCCTGACTGACTTCTGTTTGAATACAGATCTAAGTTAAGAACTCCAATTCTTGATTCAAACCATACTTGTGAAAGAGTGAAATAACAACTTTTTAGAACTATGAAATAATGTAAATCTTGTCTGAATGCTCATATTATTTTTTAAAATAGGAGGAAGAGGTTGCTTTATTATTTGAAGCAAAAGTATTCAAAATGAAGGACTAATACTACCAGGCCATTCTTGGCTATTTTCAAGTTTTCTTTAACAACCAAACTGCAAACTTAACTTTTCACAAGAAAGCTTTCCTCCATAGAAGGGACTTTCTATTTACACTATAACGAAAGACAGAATAAATCCTCAGGGACTGAAGGTTGAATTCTAAAACATGACCTTTATTTCTCCTCCAAATGTTTACTTCTTGTTCCAAACTCAAAAAAAAATTAAAAATAACTATGTACCTAATGATTTTGTTGTGGAAAGCAATAGGACAATGCTAGTGAATTCAGTGAAAGATGGATTAAAAGTTAAGTTCACAGCTGCCTGAAGACCTCATGTAAGTCTTAGGCACCACTTCAGTTCCACTTAAATTCCTAAAATAGGGGCTAAGTAGGACTTAAATGGTGCAGAGGCTTTGGGATGGCTCTCTGTGCTGGGGTGAGTTCACCATAATGCACAAATAAATGGGAAAATATATATCTTTTACTAAGCAAATGTATTTTGTGGCTATATTTGCAGTGCCAGACCTAATATGAAATTACAGCCATTGAGTTATTCACAAGGGCCAACTGAGTAGGGCTTCTTTTCTGGCAATTTGTAAATAGCTCCTATTGTATTTAATGCCTTTTTTCTTTTCTTTTCTTCAAGTAAATCAAATAAATGAGAAAGCATTCCATGTAAATTTATGTATGTTTCGTTGCCAGTAAGGAAAGAGAAAGACTTGTATTCAGTGGTTTTATTAATTATATTTATTCACGACAAAAGCAAAATGCTTCCTCTTTAATGGTGAAGATGAATATAGGTGGTAGCATATTAGTTCAGGTCAAGAATGTATTGTCTAAAATTGCTTTGTGTGTAGTTCTTGATCTGAGTCATATATTCCCATACAATTCAGCTTTAATCTAGCATTCAAATAAGCATGAACATAGGCTACGATGTATTTTATTTGATCTGAAGATATCATAGGTGATGTACCATCAATTTCATCCTTGTGCAGAGAGCTAGCACAATGTCTACACAGTATGGAAGTCTCAGTTCAGCTTCAAAATTAGACTGATTGGGATTTTTATTTTATATATGTCATCTCTGTCCTAATCTTTTACAAAGACATGAATTTCCTCCTCACGTGATGGTTCTTCAACAGATGCCCAACACAAAACTTCCATGAACTTCTACCATTTAGAAATAAAAGAACGGTGTCTAACTTTCTTTTCTCCCACAGAAGCAATGTATGCCTCAGCTCCACTTTTCTTCCCAGTTGCCAGAAATTTGACCCTGTTCTCTAAAGTCTTCCTAGTAAGAGCAAAAAAACAATGGAAATGAGCTTTCAAATGCCTATTGGCATTATCAAAAGTACTGTAATATGATAATAAAGTTACCCTGAAACAAAAGAAGGCAAAAAGAGATGTTAACAGCTAAAGTAGTTCACCCTATCTTATTGTCTACCTGTCCTCTAAGGTTTACCAGTTGTATTTTAATTAATGTATTGTGCGTGCCCATTTGTTTCTTTATTACCTAGGGCAAACAGTGCCTAGTAAAAGCACATGCTCCTTGTAGCTGCTCAGTACTATCTGCTGACTAGTTTATCTTCACACTAAAGATTCTGTGTAGGCGTTCAGGCTATAGCTTTTGGGGAATTAAAGACATAAATTGCTAGTAAGTGATTTCTTATCATTTCTCAAGTGGCGGTTTCTTCAGTCTACTGTAATTGCTGCTTTAGACATTGTTTTCAAAATACTTCGGCACACACCTAGCTTTATTTCCAAGAATAAATGCCAAAAATACTTAATCACATTTACAACTTCATGAATATGGGTAACATTCCTTACCTTCCTGAGTGCTTTTTGAATCAGGAGTTTAAAATATTTTGGGATGATCTTAATACTTCACAGTTATCAAGAAAGGCATAAGATATGGATACATTGTTATAAGTGGGACAACTACAGAGATCATTAGACCAACAAGAAAACTTTCCAAGATTTCACAGAAATCGATTTTTTTTTCTGTACTTCATTCTCAGAAGAGCTCTGTAAACATCTAATAAAACCAAGTAAGTGGGAGAAAATATTCTGATCCCTGCATTAACACCACTACTTCCGGTGGTTTTCAGGCCATGATCCAAAGAATCAGTGGGTCTGCAGTCCTCTTGTAAATGTTTCGCATAGGATAACTTAGCAAATCAAGTCCCCTTTCAGCATATTCAAACAATTTGCATAGGATTCTGTGCCTCCACTGGCAAACTGTTAGGGGTCCTTCAATCATAGAAGTTTAAAACCCACTGCCTACTTACCAAGGTCATGTTAGGGATGAATATGGCTCATACCTGTATATTTTTAGGATTAATTTTTTTTTGTATGTGAGTAATATCTTTTTAAGAAAAAACATAGGCCAGAGCACATTTCAGTGCAGAAAATCTTCAATAGCTCTATCTCTAAAAATCTGAATGTTCATACACTTGCTCCAAAAATTAATTTCTTTTCAATTAGAAAAAATTAAGCACACATATATTACCAAACAAAACAATGACATAATGCATATGACACATGTCTATGAGATTAAACATCAAATAGCTGGCTCAAAAGGAAAGACATTTTATAAAAGCCCTCTAGACACAGATTAGAAGGCAAACATCCTAAGTAATTTACTTCTGCAGGCAGCACCTTACAAACTGATTGTCCACCAGCCATCAAGACAACAAAAAACCCCACAACTGTACTTGAGGTTTTTTGTAATAAGTAATAAATGTAATTGATATATTCAAGTTGTGCAATCTCTGAATTCCAGCAAAATACAGCTTCCCAGTAAACACCACTTCTGGAATCCTCAGTGAAGCGCTATGAAGTACCATGCTGTTAAGGACATTTATTCTTCCAAATACAACCCCACCTTAATTCATTTGTAAATATTTCCCAACCCCGCTAATAAGCCAAGATGTATTTATAACAAAATAATGTTATTTCCAGTGAAAGGCATACAAGACTTGGGTTAATACTTTGTATCTACCATGCCATACATTTAGGAAACCAGGCAAAAACTGCCTGGAACAATGCAGTTGCCTCTAACCGAGAGGAGAATTTTTACTTTGGCTGTTTTGGCAGTCTGCTGCTTCTGATCGCAAAGAGCACTAAGAGGATCACTCCCATATTTTTAAGAGTAGGGACAAACAGGAAGACAGAAATACAAAAGTATTCCACAGGGGGTTAAAATAAGTATGAAGTTTGAACATGACAATGCGTGGATATTTTTTTTTAAAGGAACATAAAAAGATAAAACTTCAGGAAGACAAAAAGGGTAATGAATTCAGCCGTAAATGTGGTACAATTTTGTGACAAAAAAGGCTGCAGATTATGCCTTTATAATGTCTAGTTAGAACAGTTATATTTGTAGCAGCAGCTACAAGGAACCTTTTAACAACAGTATGGGTAAACATAAGACACAATCTAAAAGAAGAATAATTTTACTTCAAAATGTTTCTGCTTTCTGGGAAGCTAGAATATGACAGGCAATTCTAAAACTTTGAAAGGGGAAAAATAGCAGAGGAGCTGAAAAAAAGGAATAAATAGCTTAAATTTAGTAGGAGCTAGGCATTTAGAAACTTTTGAACCCATATGTGTGCAGTAACAAACTCTCCAGCCAGAAAGTTTGTCAACCAGCATGCTGTATCACTAAATGAACCAAATTCATCTCGTCACTGAGTTTGCTGGTGACACACTTCCCCTTTGCTGTTCTGCACTTTGATCATACTGTAACAAGACTACACGGATAATAGCTATTTATATTATCTCTGTATACCACTTGTCGCCCTGGTACAAAATAAAGTAATAAATAACTGATTCTGTAGCTTTCTACTCATGGGATCACAGTTTATTCACATACTCGAAGAAGGGAGCAATTTAAAGCTATTCACCTGGATTACATGCTTGTAGGGTTGCACCCTTGCACTGTACAGGTGGAAGTCAATCAGCATAGCCTTATCGCAGAATATGTCAGTCCACCTAGCCATCAAAGGTTTGAGGAAGGCAGTAATTGGCCTGCCTGTCGACGCTATCAACCTTGAGGCGTTGCAGGATCAAAATACAGGGTGTAAGCCATTTGTATATATTTATCTTCTACAAGATATTTTAGGAGAGAGAAGGAAAGCAGATGCAAATTTGTTAAGTAGACGACCTGCAGCCCTTCTCCCCAAGAATCCAGAATATGGACTGGGGAGCCTAGCAACTCTTGACAGTTGTCACGTTATAAGCAATAGTTAATACCAACTAACTGAATAAAAAGAAATGTTTTCTTTTGAAGTGCCACCTCACCAGAAAATATAATTTTTATTTAAACCATGAAAACAGATACTAATATCAAACTGACCTATGCAAAATGGAACAAGAGGTAACTTAACTATTCAGTGACTATATGAGGTGATGAGACTCCCATATTTAAAAAAAAACAGCAGAACAAATCTGTAGGCTTAAGACCACCCAAAGCATTTATTTTGTAAGTATTATTTAGACACCTAATTAAAGCATTTTTTCTGTGGGAATTACCAAAAGAACTGCTGTATAAAACACTATGGAAATTCATTAATTGCAGAGAAAAAAAAAGTATTTAATATCTATCATAAAATTCCTAAATTAGGTTCTGATTCAAAGCTCAATCAGTGGAAAGGACTTCTATTACTCTGTAATAAATGGTTGAGCTGGTGATCTTTTCCTATTCCTGTGTATAAATATTTGAGAAATGGATACAGAAACTATCTTTATCCATTAGCAATTGTGCCCCGCAATGCGAAGTAGAATATCTCTCTGTGCTCCGCAAGACACCAAATGAACTAACTTCTTGGTCTATTGCTTTTAGGACCTGTGAGGACTTTGGCATAAGCAACACAAAAATGAGAAGCAGTAAATTAAGATTAGAATATAGTTGAAACTAGTTCAAGGAACGCTGCTTTACTTGACAGAGTAAATATAGTGCTAAGTAACAGAACATTAATAGCATAGTCTTTGTTCAATGTATTGCTGTTGTACAAAGATTCATCTAGAAGAAAGCATGGCATTAAATTTTAGGGGTTTTCTCTTTTCAAGCTCTAAATAACACTACAGTGTAGAACATTAAACCTTTTTACAAAGTACGTCAGTTCTTTCAAACCGCTCAGCTTTACGGGATATCATTTTAGTGAATAAAATTTGAACCAACATACAGCCAAGTAACTTGCCATTTGTCTTTTCAAATACAAACTTACATATAGAAGAGGTATTCCTTATTATATAGTTCTAGTTTTCTATTTACGCAGTAAGGACAAAAAAAACCCCAAAGCATTCCATACAAGACAGCAAAGAAGAGAGTTTTGAGACAAATGCAATGTTTCCATCACTTCAAAAACATCACAGAATTGTTGCCAAGCAAGAACTCAAAGTCAACAGTTTCTCTGCAAAGCCCTCTCTAAATGCAGCGGCATCGCCATCACGGAGACATGACTGAATTGTATTTTGTGAACTACTGCCTATTTCAGACCCACACAAACACAAAACCGTGTCTTAACATTAAAAAAAAAAAAAAAAAGACTAACCAAACCTCTCCATGGGGAAAACAAATCTGACACAGCGGTTACTATTAATTAGCATTCCTATTTGTTCAATACTACTTCCAGTTTCCAAAGGAAGTGTGACAGGCTGAACTAATAAAATGCTACTTCTCAAAGCTGCTAACACCCTATTTCCTGGGCAAACAAGCTACCCTTCAGTTACATACCATGTGCCAGTGTTCTGGAGAATATCAAGGTTAACTGCTTCCATCTATGCATCCTACACCTATGCACAGCCTTTAAAAAAATAATCGAGATTTAAAGGACATTTTAAAAGGCATTTTTATTATTTTTCTGTTAAATGAGCCTAAGGAAGAAGCAGCAGAAGAAAGGGGACCGCATGACAGATGGCCACAAGAAAGCAGGTGACCCCTGAAGCTTTCTAGCTTGCTGCGAGTCAATTATTAATGGGGATTTCTCTTCTTACCGCCCCATCCCATGCAGAGGGGAGCAGCAGCAGCAAGACCTCATTCAGAATGCCTCCATCCCTAAGTGACTTGGGAAGGAAGTCGGTCAGCAGCGGCGAGCAGATGGTGCAAGCGGAGCCAGCGTCCGAGGAGCGAACCACGGCACTGACTAACCCGCGCTCTCCGCTCAGATATACCGTGGGAGCCGCAGCTCGCCCGTGCTCTGCATCCCCACTGCTTTGTTTATCGGAAAATATTCAAAATGGAAACCTGACTCCACTTCTAAAAATAGCCGAATTTACTCGCTTTCAACTGGAAGTCCCACTGCTGAAGTGCGGCAACGGCGCGCAAATACCTCGTCTGGTCTCCGAAAGGCAGCATGTCAAGCCGGGGGAAAAAAAGCCCAGAGGAGCTCTTCAGGTCTTGACATTCGGCTCTGTGCAAGAACCAGCACGCCGAGGAAAGGCGGGCGCGGAGAAGCCGCCCCCGAGGAGCGGCGCGGGGCGCCCGCCAGCTCGGCCGGCCCCGCGCTGCCCCCTGCCGGGCCGCCCGCTCCCCCGCTCCCCCCCCGGGGCTGCACCCCCCCGCTCCCCTCCCTCCCTCCCGCGGCCCCGGGGGGCGGCACGGCGGCCCCAGCTGCAGGAGCCCGCTCCCCTCGGCGGCTGCGTTCCGGCTGCCGCACCCCGAGGCGCTCAGCCCCCCCCCCCCCCGCCCCGCGTCCCCCTCCTCCCGGCTCGACTGCAGCACGTACAGCCGGCTTCGGCGGCCGCTCACGGCTCGTCAGCCCCCTTGGCGCTCAACCCGTCGCCCGCTCCGTCCGGTGCCCGCCGACATGTCGCAAAGGTGACAAGCCCGCAGGGCGACCGAGCTCCTCGGGAGCAGCGCTTTGTTTTGAGATTACCGAGTCATGACATAGCCCGCCCTCCCGAAGAGCTCAGATGTTATCTGAGGCTTCGACATACTTCCATCTAGTTCGCAGGGCAGGGGAAAAAAAAGCGTATGTTGCTTGCTGCTCAAGACAAGTTGACTACGTCTGTTTTAAACCCGGGAGAACACAAAATAAAAGGAGTAAGAGCCCAGGGCAGGGCGCTCCGAGGCGGGGGCGGCTTCCCAGCCCTGCGAGCGCTCGCTCGGGTCGCGGGGCTGACCCTTCCTTCCCCGCAGCAGAGCGGCAGCGGGCCGGCGGCAGGCTGCGGGAGCCCGCGGAGAAGCGCCTGCATGTGCACCTCGGTGGCAGCCGCAGGGAGCTGCTGCTTCTTGGTTTCAGTTTTTGCTCTTGCGAGGGTGGGGGCGGCGAGGGGCTAGGAGGGGGGTGACACTTTTATTGTCTTGGGAGACAGCAAGGGGAAACGGAAGAGCGAGCTTTTGCTGGGAAGCAAGGGTCTGCCTCTATCCGCCGCCGCTCCGGTCTTACCTCGTAGCTTTCCTAACAAAGTAAGAGCGGGTAAAGTCGCCGTGATCGTCCAGCCACGCTTCCACCGCTTCCTGCTCCGGCGGGGGCGGGCAGGGGCGCTCCATGCTCCGCGCCGCCGCGCTGCCTCCTCCTGCCGCCGCCGCGGCTCTCGTCGTTTATTCCCCCCCCTCCCGCTGCCGATGCCCTCGGCCCGCCGGGGGGGCCGTGCTCCCACCCCCTGCCTTCGCCTCCCTCCCAGGTGTGCGGCCGGCAGGAAGCCCGGTGTCCGGCCACGGCCCCAGCGCCGCGCCGGCGGCACCTCAGCGCATCTCCGGCCCGGCCACCCGTCCCGCGGCGGACAACCGGCTCCACCTCCGCCGCGGCCCCGCAGCGCCCCGGGGGGCTGCCGCGCCCCGGCCCCGCCCCGCCCTGCCCGGCCCCGCCCCGCCCGGTCCCGCCGCGGGGGCACCGGCGGGAAGCCCCGGCCCCGGCCCCGGCGATGCCCGGCGCGGCGGGCGGGCGGGGGCGTGTGTGTGCGCGGCCCGGGGCTGGCGGGTGTTCCGCGCCGAGGCTGAGCTGGGGCCGTCGGCCCAGGCAGTCGCCACGGGGCTGGGGCGGGGGGGGGGGGGGAGAAAAGCCGCGAACAAGTAAATTGCTCTGCCGGAGTCTGGCAAAGGGGTTTTTCTCCTCCGCCTCCACTTCACAGTTATTTTGGTTTCAAGGTGTGGCCTGTTGCAGCCCGCTTCGAAAAAGTGGTAAATCGGCTGTCGCTTTGGGGTATTTCACTGTTGGGTGCCATATATGATCTTTGACAGACCTCAGCCTGGATATGAGCACTAAAGCCCCAGCGTTTCAATCCTTCATGCCTAGGGCGAGGCTTTTAGATCCATTTTAGACACTGAATAAGCACAGCCCTGCTGTGAAGACACTCCAGACTCACAGCTCCTACTTTCTCTAATATTAGACAGCCAGGGTTGAAATTTTGGTTAACGCTGAGCATCTCTTTCATGTATTGTAGTTCCATTATAAGATATGCATGTGCACACATTTATAATAGTTGATAATCTGCATTCACAAAAGACCTTGCACAAAGTGTGATGCGCGGGTATGGTTTCCCATGTCGTCACATGCAGTACCTTTGAAGGTAAGATTGGGTAACAAATAGCAGCATGTTTCTGCGGAAAGGGGTATATGGGGTCTTTGAAATTATTCTCCTGTGTAATCAATTGAGAAATATCATATCAAAGGTTTTCTGCCACTCTGAAACTCCTTTCAGTGTACGCAAGGCAGCGCGCTTCAGATAGAGCAGGCATCCCGGCACACCTTAGCAATTTTTTTGCAGTGTGTACAGAGGCTCGACTTACCGAGAGGTGGCAGCCTGAGAAGGGGCAGCAGCAAAGGGATTAAGAGCCTGTCCATGATCTTGGGGGGAAAAGTTTTCTTTTCCGTGTCTTTGTGTCACGTCTGTGCATAACACTCACTTGGACATGTATGTCTTTTGCCTGTGAGTTTGTGTGTAATATGAGGCACACAGAAAGGGAAGTTTTACGTGAACAGTACTCTGTTATAAGAGAATCTCAAGAGATTGTACATGGTGACCAAAGAGCAAATGGGAAGATAAAGTATAAACCAGTTAAGACATGCTGCAAGAGTCAAGCCGCTATTCGAGGCAAAGAGGAATCTTTCAGCAGGGAAATACAGAATTACCAAGCAAACTGCATAAACAGACAACATGGCAATAAATGAAGCCGATGTTTAGTGTCAAAACCTGGAAGGTGTGGTATGTTAGAAAAAAGAAAAGAAACCTGTCATGTAACTCATAGGTTTCTAAATTAACCGTTTCATTTCAGGAAAAAGTTTTTGAGGCTACAGTAGACATGGCAATAAAACCATCTAAGCTAGGCAAAGCTTTTGGAAAATAGCACTATGTTAGAATGCTTAAGAAGTATAACAGAAATGTAAACCATGCAATTATAAAATGCAGATTTTATAAATATCTGAAATGCCATTCCCTGAATGGTCTCCTATGGAATATTGATCATAGTACTGCTCATCCCATCTCAAAAAGCAATTGTAGAATTATCAGAGGTGATCTAGACAGGGAAAAACAAGAACGGTTAAAGACATGGAAATACCTTTTCTGTAAAGAGGCAGAAGGAGTTTGTTTACAAAAGGATGAATACAAATATATAATTTCATTACTGGTATTTAAAAATTAAGATAGGATTTTCTCTCTGTCTCATAGGAGAATAACAAGGTAACGGTCAATGAAATTATGTCAGCTGCAATACATAGCGTCTCATTTTATGTAATTAGGAGTAGCACTAATAGAAATAAGCATTTATACTGTAGTAACATCCAGTAAGCCCCAGTCAAGAACTAACTATTGTATTAAGCACTGTAAACATGTAATTTTAAATACCAGGCTAGCTGAGAAGCAGACAGCATCCCTGCACTTCATGCCACAAGGTACTGGGACCCTCGGGTGAAGCTGCCTCTACTGTGGACAGCTGCCCAGGCTGGGCCAGTATATGTATGTATGACAGTGTGCCAAAGGAGGGGGAAGTTGGGCAGTGCAACAGCACTGTGTGCTTTGCTCGGGTTGACAGCCACGCCATTATTTAGCCTACAGATAAGAATCGGTACAGCGAATGCAAATGATTATCTTCCTGTGAATTCGATGGCAAAGCAGCAGTTCAAAAGATTGCTACCCAAGCAAAGGATAGCATAGTCTTTCCCAAAAGAAATAAAAATGGAACAGTTAGGGGAAAAAAGGGATACTTTCTCTGTATCCGATGAATTTCCATGAATAATAATGAACATGCTGTTTTCATTTTTAAGGTGACAGGAGGGGATGGAGGCCAAGCATAACAAAGAAGTGAATGGTAAAAGTGGAAAAAGTCTTCCATGATTTTGGCTTCCAAAGTGGTCTGAAAAAGCTCCGTGTATCTTAGCTCACGCCCAGCTTTCCAGTTTGTTTCCAGAACTCAGATGATAGAATTGATGTGTGGTAGCTATAAACCTGGAAAGGATTTGTAGTAATGGCCTACAAATAAATATGTCCGGTTCAAGTTTAAAAGCTGCTTGTGGCAAAGCAGTATGCTTGAGAGCTCAGTATTGAAGCCAGTATGCTTTTCCAGCAGTAGGCCATTCTACAGCAGAACTGGTTGATGGAAAGCTTTTTAGCTGAAGTCTTTCATTTGTGTGTTTTCAAATACTGTCATGTAAGGGGATAAGAAAGGTGGGGGGGTTTTGTATGCCCAAGGTACATAAATTAGAAATGCTGCTAACTCATGATAATTAGTAAGAACAAATATGGAAGTATGTAATCAGAGAAGTATTTATGTGATATTTTATGCTCAAAGAACTCTATATTTATTTGAACTTATTTGAAAGTAATTTATTTCTATAATGTTTCCCTTTAAAAGAGAAGAAAATAAGGTTTCAAATGTCGCCATAGTTGACTTATTTGTCTGACTTACTCATTAGATGAATTGGAGCAGCATTTAGTGGGAATTGGCTGTCTTTCTACCATCCCTTAAATCTGGAAAACAGTTGGTCCATTTTGGCTCCTCAAACAAGTTTAGGGCTGTGCTGTATTGCCAGTGAGGCTAGAATATGATAAGGTAGAGGAAACTATTCCGCTTCTTTATTAGCCAGCACTTTTACACACATATGCAAACAGACACGCAGTGGAAGAATCCTAATATTAGTAAAGCAAGTTTCCATTTCCCATCCATTATTTAAGTTGCATAAAGAGAGTAAAATAGCAACCAAAATCCAATTCATTTAAAATCTAATTGTTACTTTAGTGATGAAAATACTAAATCATGAGAATGCCTTATCAGTTTATTCTCTCAGTCCTTTCAAATAATTACTGGAAATGCTTCCCAAACAAACATAGCCGTGCAGAGCTGCTCACTCATTGCATAACCTGCCTTCTCCTCTGGGATAACATTGCATATGTCCTACAGGAAGCCATGTAAAATAGTAGCTTCCTCCTATTTTGATTTGAACGTGATTGAGCATTTGCGTCAATCAAAGTACCATGAGAAATTACTGTTAACCTCAGGAAAGCAGCAGCTTCTCAAAATTGTTTGTAATACACAGACATTTGTCTGGAAAATACTGTCTAACTTTATCTCCTGAAAAATGTAATTTAGAATTTGAGTTTAACGTACTAGCATTTGATATGTCAGCTGACCAGCATGCCCAAATTTTAACCTTTTCTACTTTCTACTGGAAGTCTCAGGATAAACTTGAAGGCTGTTACCAAGTCTCTCTCTTTCTCAGCCTTCTCTCCTTTAAGCTAAGTAGTGCTACGTCTTTCAGTTCTTCCTTGAATGTCATGTTTTCCAGCCCTTTGATCATTCTTTTTCACTTCAGATGTTTCCCAGGTTGTCTCTACCATTCCTGCAGGGTCTCACCAAGCTAGGATCAAGTAATCCAGTTGAATGCGTATCAATACTAAATGAAGTGGTACCTTGTGGGCTATATTCCTGCTAGTACAGTCACCCATGGATATGGCTTCTTGGCAACAGCCTGATATTGCTGACTTATGGGGACCGACTGTACCCTGTGTTCCCTTCTTCTAAATACTTGCCACGTAGTCAGGTGTTGCCTGTGCACCTGCTTACTTCCGCCTAACTGTATTTTCTTGCTCTTGAACCTTTTTAATTTCATCCTGTGCTTGTGATCCATTTCTCCAATTTATCAGGATTATTTTGAATTCTATGCCTGTCCTCCAACGTGCACAAAGCTTAGTGCAAATTTGCTGAAGGGCACAGGTCTGGGCAATGATTGGGTATGGTGCAGGTAGGCGAAATTGTAGGTGGTCTTCTCAGTGTCATTACTGGTTTAGCTAGCTAGAGCTTCTGGTGCCGACGTGCTGGAAGCACATCTTCAGTGATCATGCAGACACAGCCCTGATCTAATAGGGAGATGATGCCATGGTTGTATTGTGTGGAATAACAACAAATGCAATGCCTTGACTGATTCAAATGGGCTATAATCCCCGGAACTGTGCACCCAGGTAGTCCATTTCCAGTTGCATTCAGCAGACCCTTTTGGGCTTCTGACATGTTGAAAATTGAAGCTGTGATCAACCTGTTCTTGCTTTTAATGAACACATAGAGTTTGGCAGAGTTTAAATAGGAGGTAGTAGGTAAGTAGGAAACTTATGTAGGCCAGATTTCATTCCAAGCCCTTCTCAAGTGCATAACAAACCTCCTTTTTATTGACATGATACATAGGTTATTTTTAAAGAGCTTTTTAGCAACTACTGGCTAGTTAGTTATTTTCCATTAGCAGTTGCTCTTACTAGTACTTTTACTAGTAATTGTGATTTTGAATTGAAATACTGGTTTTGTACGTAGACTTACAGATAATTATGAAGTCAAATTATAAGGGGCTTTTTTTCCTAAATGTGGTTGTTGGGAGAAGGAGACTCAGTGATGAACTTTATAAATCAAAGATTAGTCAGATGTTTTTCAAGTACATATCCTTGCAATTTGGACCATGCTGTTTGGGATTGTATGGGCAGCTTAAGCATGTGTGAGGAGGAGAACCCTGACTCCACTGGAGTAGTGCAATAGCTTTCACTCATGCCGATGGATCCAGAATTTAATTCAATTCACAGCTTCAATCTCTCTCTGCATTCTCAATTGACAGTTATAACGAGTTGCCCCAGTGCCTGGTAGCTAAAGGCATCTTTCCCACCAGCATGCAGCTCTATGCTATTCTTCTCTTTCTTTCATGTTTCTTAAACATAATGCTGCTTCATTCGAGGCTTTGCAGCAGATAAATTCTGTGTCTGCAGAACAGAGCCGGATACATATGAAAATCTGTTGAGGATCTGACCAGCATTGGCACAGTAGGCAGCAGGATACACAGCTCAATGTTTTCTGCTGTGAGTATTTGCATAACAGCATGCTAGAAACGGCACATGGGGGGAATACTCTCGTGGGGGAAAACAAGAATTAAATCCACAGCGGTTTGAAATACATTACTCTTATGATGGTCTCCCCGTGTTTTCCTAACAAAGGGCCGTGGAACCTCACCCAGCAATTCAGCATTGATGCAGGTTTTTAGAAAGACTATTGTTTTTATATAGGGATACGTATCCAACACGACCCCAAGTATGTTGTTCACACAGTAAGTTTTCCTTGCTGCTGAACATTTCTACTGGTTTTCCTTTGCATTTATCTGTCTTCAGTAGCATGTATGGAGCCTATTAGGTTTTTTTCCAATAGATTAGAGAGCCATCTACTCTCTCATTTCTCTATTCATAGACCATAATTCTCTGTTAAACTTCTCACATATTAACCTAACAATCGGAGATTCTAAAGGCTCCCTATCATCGCAAATTATTAGCATTGTTTCTCTCAGTAAAGCCCTTGGTTTTCTGGAGATGGTTTTTTTCAGCACATTTTCCCAGTAATGAGCTCTCTGACACCACAGAGGGGTGTAATAGCACATCTCCTACCAGCTATCCCCCATCTTGTACAATAAGAATAACTTTTGCCTACACTGAATAACTTTTGCCTACACTTTGCTCTGAGAACGCATGTCTGCTTGGGTCTACTATTACTGTTTCTTTTCTGAGTCACTGGTTTTCACAAAATCATTGTCCATATTTGGCATGAGACCAATTTTCTGTGTTATTTTAATGAACAACTTTGCCTTCTCTGTGTTAAAATATAGTCCAGACCTTATTAAGTGATCTTAGTTGGTCTATATTGATGGCCTGCCCTTCCCATTATGTATCACTCTATAACTTTTTGTAATTTGCAGCTTTTTCCAGCAGTAATTTTATATTTTTGTTCAGATCATTCAATATGGTTTGGGTCCATTTAGTATGGACCATGCTGATGTTATACATTGCTGGGGTTTTTACCAAAAATGCTGAGAAGTTGTGAGCCAAAGCCCTACAGAAATCTTACAGAAGTTTCCTTTATCAAACAAATTCATAATCTCATGGGAAAATAGGAAGGGTTTTTTTTCTGACAAAACCCATTTTCTGTGTTGACTGGCGTTAACTGTACTATCATCCTTTAATTGTACACTGATTGCTTCCTGTACCAGCCTTTCCATCAGTTTTCCTGACATTGATGCCAGGCAAAATGATCTGCAATTTCCTTATTAAATAATGGAACAATGCTTGCTTCTCCTCTGTCTTCAGGAACTCGCATGGGATTTCAAGACATGTTTTTCTTAGTTTGGTTCTTTTTAATTTTATCTTACTGAGGTTTAGGGTTAATACCTCTTACACAGGTATTATTCTACTTCCTGATATTTTGGAATCTTAGTAGTGAATATACGAATTTCTGCTTCGATAGATCACGTGAGGAATAGTTTAGTGGCACAGAGCTGGTTAACCTGCACAGAGCTGATTAATCTTTCTAGTACTGTTTGTTAGTATCACTATGAAATCTTCATAACCTAGGACATAACATTCACAAAAGTGTATATGCAGTTAATTTCATTGTTTTCTATCTTATCATAATGAGTAAAACTGCTGTTTACTCATTGCCCTGGAAACTCTGTGAAGCATCTGCTGTACACTGAGGTGCCCAGAAAATTTGTATCACAATGCAGTCCTGCTACAAATAGATAAAAGCAATAAATTTGGCTAGTGCTAAAATTTTAAAGCATTTTATGAATCAAAAATTATACTCTCTCACTGACATTATTTACTTAGAGTAATAGAAGACTTGATCTTGTCCAGACCCCAAAGTAATTAAAGTGTTGAACATTTCCTAATGATCTATGTGGAAGAGATTTTTGAAAGATGAGGTGTTCCTTTGACCCAGCTTGCACTGTGCTTAACTGAATAAATTAACTCTTTTTGACCCATTAGGAGGAAACATACTTTAGTAAAACTGTGATTTGATTTACTCATGAGAACAAACATCACTGGTATTCTATATCCATCACTGGTTCTGGAAAAATAATAATGAATTAAAATCATTGCTATAGTTTCTAAAGACCACAACTGGAATCAGGACTTCTTTGTACTGGAAGCTGTACCACGAGTATATCTCTTGCTTGGGTGGGAATTTCATCAAATATTCACATATTTTTTTAATTTATGGAAGGGGGCGGGGGGGGGGGGAATGGAGGTTTGCACATAGTCCAATACAGAGCCTACAAGTAAACACAGAATATATCACTGAAGTATTACGCAGTGGGCATAAAATTGTTTTTGGGGCACAGTCATATACTGGTAATTAAGGAAAGTGTTAATCTGTGATTGTGAAAGATCAACAAAAAATTAAACAGTAAACAAAGTGAATAGAGAGATTACTTATATATAACATTGATATTATAATCTAAGGTATAATCACAAAATCTTCATTGTTCTGAACAAGCAAGGAAAATGTGTAAGAGATTAGTTTGTAACTAAGGCTAACTGCAGCACTGCTAAATGGATATATTGGGCTTGTATGGCATTTTAATTATACTCAAGAACAAAATGTATGAGAATCATCTGATTGAAAAGAGGTTGTTATACGTGAGTGTGTGTCTGTCTATTTCTGGATCCCGTTTGATTTTTTTCAGAGGGGTATGGCATACTCAGGATCCTTCCATTTTCTCCTTCAGTTTTCATGCCTATCCCTCAAGACATCTGTGGTGTAGACATTTGTTCAGCCAAGGGCGTCTGAATGAGTGTATTCACAACGTACCATTGCTGATCCCAAATCAGCAGCAATCTGATGAAGAGGTGTTCCCCACAGTGGCTGTTCATGCTGCTTCATCTCTTTTTTTTTAAGCTTTGGCTCACCTAAGGACCTGGAACTTTCTAAACCTTTTGATACTAGGTAACTAGTTTCTGTCTGGTACATAAAAAAGAACAAAACTATTAGAGCTAATCAGTGACATGGATCTTTAGACTCTCCCATCAAATAGCTTGGGTCAGCACCACCCTGCCTTCCTGAAGAAGTGAAGTTGTATTTCTCAGGAAAATAGTGAATGATCCAAGAGCTAGCAGGTCCAAATTGTCACAGCTACATATCTTTTCACACTTGGTGCTCCATTTCTGAAATTGCTACTTACCTTTCATCACTGGCAGGCTGCACACTGTTAGGTTTCTGAGGCAGGGGTTGTCCATGGTCATGTGTTTCTTCAGCATTTAGCATAGTTGGTACTTCACAGGCTGCTGTAAAACCAATACAAATGACAAAGTGAAACAATTTTTGTTGGAACACAAATACCATTTGAATCTCTTAAAACCTTTTCTATTAATCAGTGCCCCCCCCCCCCATTAGATCAGTGAGAACAGCAATAGTTGTCACTGGTCCTGTACTACAGATGGCTATGACAAAGTGGAAGGATTATGTGATATGACTTAGGCTTTAGAAAAAGTTTCTGTCATAGCTAAAGTGACATCAGATGATTCACTTGTTTTTAGTATTGCGTTTAGTCTTCTAAACCACCGGGGAGCTGATTTTTAATCTATCTGTGCTTCCTGTAGCCATGGGGGTTACACAGCTACTTCTGGCAGCTTATACCATGTCCCAGGAGAGACAGATAGAGTTCTGTCAACAGCATGTTGCGGGCCACAAGTGGCACCACCTGATTCTCAAATGTGGCCAACCTGATTTGGTGTCTTTGCTCCCAAATGGATTATGTGAGCATCTGAAAACAGAACATACCTAACCGGCGACTGCCTGATCTGCTGGCCTGTGGGCTTGTGGTGAAGGAGAAACTCGGCCACTCAGCCCTGAAAACAGGTAGCTGGCTCATCCCTGAGCAAGGCTGAGCTCATAGGGGTACCCTGAGGGAGCTTGGCAACAGGCAGTTCTGGAGTATAACAGGGATTTAGTGTCTGAATGGGACACCGGTATGGATGTAGGTGGCTCTGTTCATGTCTTTAAGCAGTCGGTTAGATACCTTGGGATTTAAAATGCCAGCAGCGCCGTATTTAAGCACTCCTGGAAGCCACAGCCAAGCCTCAGTGACCAGCTACCTGGGATTTTTCACTGTAAAAATTCAGGCATAAATTTATTTTGGTAGAATATGAAAATGTGAACTGTGGCTTTCATCCTTCAAAAGCAAAAAGTCTCATATCCAAACAAGGAGGCAAGTACCTGCATGTTAGCTGTAGTGGCACCCCACTTTTAAGGCCTTCAGTGTAGATTTTAGACCAGGGGAGAATCAAACTGTGTGAGAACAAAGCTGCCAGAAAGAGCTAGGTGCACGGGGACTGTGGTATGGAAGTAAGCACATAGTTTTGCTAAACTGTTCCAGGTCGGAACAACAATATTAAGGAGACTCTTGACGAGCCTAAAACTTCTTCCAGCTGCTTGTGAGCTACCGGCTGTGCTTGTTATTCCTCCTTTCCGGCTGCAAAGTCTGGTCTCTTTTTAGAAACCCTAAGAAAAAAAATTAATTTTTATCTGAGCTCATTGAATTTATTTTAATTTTATTTATTTCCCAAGTAAAATGGTTATGTGGAAACAGAAGTTTGTGTAGTGTTCTCACGGCTCTAATAATAATAGGAGCACCCTTGAGGAAATGAAATGTGACACAGCATGGGCCAGCCTGTGAGGACAGCTGAGTGCTTCCAGGCTACGGCCTGGCTTCTCAGTTCATCGTGCACCAAACACATGCATATCCCTGGCTATTTTCCTCCTTTCCATACGAGACCAGATGACAGAGGAGCAAAATGGACTGAAAGGCAGGATTTCTGTGTGTGTGGTACATGGCCGTTATCTGTCATTTTGTTTTCTTTTGTTAGTGATCTAGAAGAGGGACTTTCTGTGTTTTATAAGAATTTTATGCTACCTAGAGCGCATGGTAAACACTGCCAGTACAGCGGTAGTAACAGATAAAAGCGTATGAAGAAGAGTATTGCAGTACTGGACTTCAATACATTCATACAGACTTCAGACTCATTTATACTGTGTGATCTGAATTTGCAAGGTATGCATTTTGATTATAACTGCCCAAATCTATTTTATCTTTGACAGGTGATTTTATGGGTTTTGTAAGGAAAAAACACCGCTGGTTAAATTTGTATTGACAGGATTGTATTCTGTACTTACAGGAAAACGGCTACTGCGCCCCCCCCCGAATCACAGCTCTTCCTCTATTCTTACTTTAAGGTCCCGAGAACCCAGGATAAACTAGGAAACTTTTGCCACTGTATGTTCTTTCAGTGTAAAGGAAACCCAATATGTTATTGATAATTGACCAGAAGAGTTCTTTTGATAAATTTACGTCTTCTACCAATCTGCTGTTTAAGTGCCTTTCAGACATGGATTGATTTATCCTTCCAGCATTTCTGTCTTAGGCAAAATCTTTTTGTTAGTTTATAGGAGATAAATCACAGCTATTCTCTTTAGTTACTTAGTGGCTGACCTAATTTCTTGATCTCTGTCTGTGTGTGAATAAAAATATGACCTTGTTTTGCTACTTAAAAGTAGTTTGGGGAAATAAGAGAATACAGAGTTGTATGGAAGGAAAACTAGCAAAAGGAAAAAAAACCCAAATCAGTCTTCTTGATGGTTTTGAATTTTTAGTGAGGTTGAAAGATGTTCATTTTATATGGACTAATATTCAGTTTAACTGATGCATGGAATTTAATATTACTATTAGGAAAAACAAATTTTGCCACTGCTGTAACCCTGTAATTCTATTGCTTGCTGTAGTATGAATTATTTAGAATGAAAAATGTATTTTAAAAAGGATATAAATATATATATCAACAAAAGGAACAGGAATTGGAATTCTATAGTGCTTATAGTTACTAATAAGGGAAGAAAATAAGGAAATATATGTTGTTCTTAAATGAGTCAGTAAAGTTGAAAGTGAATGCTGCAAGTTCTCCCAAGTGCTTTCCAGCCATAAAAACTTGTAGAATGTAGATTTTAACACAGATAAAACCCCACAGAGCATTGAGCTGAAACATGCCCAGTAGTATTGTTTTCATTTGCTAACAGTCCTTACGTGCTGCGGTGGATCCTGAAGGTTCAGTCTGTTTTTCATTCAAAGTGGCTCAAAGCATGAGGACAGTTCGGTCACTTTACATCTCAGTAGGAAAGCTTCAGACTGAAACAACGTCCTTCATTCAAAAATAGAGCTTCTTTCTTTTTTCTTTTTTTATCCCCAGGATTCTTGCTCCTTCTGAAGAGCTATGCTCATGAATTGTAATACAAAGTAATTTCTGAAGCTCTTACTACAGGTTAATTAAAAAAACAAAGTGAAATGTCTTTCAGTTTGTGTGTTTATCTGTGTCTTTGAATATGTCAATTCCTTTAACTCCAGGATCCTTCAAATCCACTAGCCAGCATCAGGCAAATCTGGTGGAAAGATAAAGATGACAAAATAGTGTGAACATCTCAAAAAAATAAAAGCCCCATTGAAAGAGACTAAGTGTTAACGCCCTCATTGAGAGTCAGGATGTCACTGAACATCTCAGGAGAGGACAGTACCCATGCAGGAGAGAGCTTTACAGCCTGCCAGCGCTGGAGCTTCAGCTGGAGCTCTGTACGATCCCAGATAAGTGTTAGACAGTGAGGTCTCTCCTGTGTGGGTTTTTCACTGTCTGCAGTGTTAGTATGATTCAATTAAAAATCTGTCAGTCACAAAATACAAATGGAAAAAATGCGACTGGATTTATTCTGATGCTCCCAGAACAAATGGCTTTCCTGCTTCAGGCTGGAATCTACCTGCTCTCTTGCTTCTTTCCCTCTGCTAAGGTTGAGCTTAAACATTTCTTACCCACTACTTCAAAAATCAGTATGGAGACAGCCTAACTTTCATTTGCCCTCCTATTTTTAGTTTCTTTTTGGAAGGAATCAGAGAATTGTCCCTCTGTATATTGCCCATCACCCTATAAATACCCTTCCAACTTCCATGTCAAGAGTAAAGTTCTTTTCTGGTATCTCTAGTGTTCTCACCACATTTCACTATATTCTGTTTCATTTGCACTCCTGTCTTCACCAGTGCTTGAAAATACCTTATACTCTAGTGCAAAAGCACAATATCCTCTCCTATTCAGATCTCCCTCCGAAAACTCTTCTTTCGTAGCATTTAGAAACACAAGTTAATAGCAATAGAGAGCCATCATTATCTGACCATGCACCCTGGGTGGTTCTGGTTTAATGCTGTCCTTTTGAGCTCACTGCACACTGCTCACAGATCTGTGCTGCTTCGTAAAGGTCCTTGGGACACGGACCAGGCCTTTGTGTTTTGTGCAAAGTGTTGTTTCTTTTCTCTGGCAGAATGTCTTGACCTTTAAAAGGTAATGCTGAGTCTGTCAAAATGTGTTTTATTTAATCAAGAATCTAATTCAGAGATACCAAATCTCTGTTATAGGCCTGAAATTCTCTCTGGGTACTGTTCATGCCAGCCCAACTTCACCCACACAAATGTTCATGAAGCTCAAAAAAAAAAAGAGCTGTAAACACAGAAGAAAAGGCCTTCAAAAAGACGAGAAGAGCTTTTCTTAATATTTACTTTCTTTCTTGTTGACAAAACAGGCAATTTGAGTTCAGGTTAATCTGTTTTTATTCCAAAAATGAGAAAAATATAACTGATATTTTATTCCTCAGCAGAGCAGATTAGTCAGCGAGCTAAACCCAACAAAATGAAATGAAAAAATTTGAAGAAAGCCATTAAAGGTAAAAAGATTTGTGTAATCAACAACAATGTTCCCTTCAGTACAGGACATTACAAGAAAGCTGGTTGTGCTGCAGGCCTTGTTGACTTTCACTGGCTACAAAGTAGAATAGAAACTTTCTACATAAATCCTTGGGTGCTAATGCAGGAAGGTGGCTGTGTAATCTGAGCTGTCTGACCCTGGCAAAGGAGCAGACTGTAAGCTCACTGCCTAAAGAAATTATTAAAAAAATTAGAGCTGGGAGGAGAACTTGCTGTTTTATTAATGTTTATCAGATTAAAGAAGTGAAATAACTGAAGAAATATGAGCAGTGCATAAAAGCAGGGGAGTGAAAGGAAAAAATGCTTTTGAAGTGTGCCACGGCCTCTCTCAGAGAGCCTCTCATCGATCTCCCTTCCAGTTCATCCTGGCAAACAGCTGGCATGGTGTTTGCTCCGCAGGCAGACGAGCAGCATCATTCATACAGCTGTGCTATCTGGAGCACAGATGCTTTCACTTGCACTTGGTAGTTCCTAGCCAGCTTCCAGAGTTTTGGCAGAATCATTCACAGATCTTTGACATGCAGAGATGAGACACATATTTACTGAAAGGGATATGAAGTTAATACATAGACTCGTCTTAGTGTTGTCTTTATCAGACTCTATGAAGTCCATCTCTGTGGATCTGGTAGGAAATGATACATGCACATTGCATTAAAATTCCTTCTTGAAAGTTATATATCCTGGAAGTTAAGGAGAGAAGCCCTTTCTGCTTGATTTGTACATAAGAGTTTTGATGTGCTTGTGAAAGGCACTGATCTGTCACTGCTAGGGCCGAGGTCCTTATCCACAAAGCATGGTGCATGGCTTGCTCTTCAAAAGCCTTTTAATGTGCCTGAACAGTGACTTAGATTTCCTTGTCCTAGATGAGTCTCTGCCTGTTCACATCCCTTGGCTTCCTTAGGTCACTGCAGTTTTGCCAATAGTGAAAGTAGTAATGACTTTCTTATGTTAACACAGTCTACTGGAAAGTGACTGGAATAAAAAACCTCACTTCGTGCACGCTGCCAAACAGCCTCCAGACGGATGGTGGGCTTAGTTCCTACTAACTAGAAGATTTCATTGAAAGGAGAAAGCTTGAGGCAGCACATACATGCTATTTACTTAAGTGTGTGTTCTCCTGCTAGTTGTGGTTTAACTCATTCGCTATGCCTGGCTGCTCTGCAGCCTCTGATTCTCTAATTCATTGCTGGTGCTGGGCATCTTAACAGCCTAGCAGAGGTGTGAGGCTGGAGCAGCATCCTTCTCTTCTTCTCAATACCACACATTTGCTGCAGTTGTCTAAAACTCCACATCAAGAGCCTTTACCCTCAGGGCAGTTCCACAGAATACTGCCATCTCCCCGGTCCTCCTCAGCTTTGCTGTCGGAGCGGTAGGAAAGTTGCTTGGGATTAATGCCAGTACATTAGAATGTAGACCAAATTCTTTCTTATTATTCCTAAGGACTAAATGTGCCCCTATAGAAGTCAGTGGAAACTGGGGTGGCCCTAAGTATACATTTCTAGGAAAAGAGAAAAACAAACTAGTGACAGACAACAAGTATTTTAACAAGAGAATCTAATTTTTCCCTTTTCACCACATGTTATGCAATGTACGGTGAGCACTGTATTTGCTGGCAAAGGAGGGAAGTCTGGGGAATCTATTCATTTTCCTCCACATTTAAACAAACAATTTCTCATAACCATGACCAAGAAAGGAAGCAAAAGTACTTAGCAAACTTATATTAAGTGTTCTAACTCAATGTTTATATTTTGTTCCTGAAAAATATACTGACTGTATTGATAGCATAGTAGCATTCAGCTCCTGCAGTCTGATGTGGGAGAGGGCTTAGTGAATATTTTTAACCTTGTATGGAAACTTAATTTTGTTTTCAAAATACCTGCAGCTCAGAACAGTCTGAGCCATTCTGAAGCAAAAATTCTGGCCTTCAAAGAAAGTTCATATAACTCCCACAGGGTAATCAAGTCGGGGAGAAAAAAGCTGCTAGTGTCCAGAGATAGGACTCCCTCTGAGGAAATCTATCACTTCCCCTAACTTTCTAGTATTTTGGTAATGTGATTTTAAGATAGAGGTCTTATGAACACCAAGGATACTCCTGTAGGAAGATAATTTCTTTCAACCAGATAGCTGTCTTAGATTAATTCCAAATCACTACATAATGCCACTAGTAGCTAAGGTTTAATAGATTTGCATTTGATGGATAAACCTGTGATTTCGCTTACTAATCTGGAAGCTTCTGAAGATAAACACCAATATTTATGAAATTGTACTGTATTCACATAAGTCTGTGTTTTCAGGTATCGTGCCTGAAGTTCTTTCTTTGGGAAATGTAAATCAGATTTTAAATATGTGATTGAAAAGATAATTTGGTCTTGAGAAGCAAAAATATTTAAATTTTGTTTACTTTTTATTCTCATCTCGTTAATTTTGAACATTTCATGCTACAGTTCACTTGTGTGTATGTAAACTTTTACCAGTCAAGGGTGACCTGCAGCTTCTAAATGCAATCTCCAAAGAAAAATGAAAAATAGGAAGAACTATTGTAGTATTTTAAGAATACATCTGAAAGATTTGGATAAAAAATTTTTATTTCTTTCTAGAGCTTATCATCCCAATTATCAAAATAATGGCCCTCCTGCCACAGAAAGGATAAATCATAAACTGCATTGCATGGCAGATCTTGTATGTTTAATGAACAGTGTTGCCTTGGTGTGGCTTGGTTTTCCTCAGGAAAGTCCCAGACCTTTTTCAGAGTTGAAACAAAATGTTTTGCTTTTACTTATTAACTGCCTTGAAATAAATAAAATTAACTGTAACGATGAAAAAAGAAGTTGTGAAAGACAGGTATTTTATGGCAAGGAGTGGCTCATTGTTTCATATTTCTGTGATAATGACAGGATATGATGCATAGATTCGTGCCCATCATTAACCTTGCCAAATGCAGTACTGCAGTAGCAACATGACAAGCTTAGGATGAGAGATGGCTGCAGTGATATCTGGATCCATCTTTGCTGTCCACTTCACCCTCATAGTCTCATCACTACCGCAAAACTAATTATATTTGAGAAGCACAGTCACTCTGTAGGCAGTGGGTCAAATTCTTCTCCTTACCCTGTACTCTATGTTTTGAGTGACTCATTACAGTAGGGTTTATCTAGATTTATGCCAATATAGTGAAAAGTAGAAGCTTATTCAAAATGGGATTTTGTCCTCTTTGGGAGATTTGCATCTGAAGTGGTGTTTCTATCAGAACTTTAAGGAAGCGCCAGATCTGGATGATGGTAATGTGTTTATTTCACCTTGGTAATTTTGCTTTAAAAGCTGTTACTATTTTTCTTTACACTACCCGATTCAGCTTTTTCTAAAACAACATTTTCACAGCTTGTGTGCCACAATAGTTTACAGAAATGGTCATGTCTGTCTCCAGTGCTGCCATGGGAATACTTAGTACTGCCCATCAGTCTGGATATCTCTGAGTGACTAATATAGTGGATGACCCAGATCAGCCCTATGAACTTTGCTACCACACAGGAAGTACAGTGATGTTCAGTAAGAGCTCAGCGTAGATATAGGTTACCTGTATGATCAAATGAAGTAAATAGATGTCCTCTGGATTCAAGAATATTTGTTCTGATGCTTTAAGGACCTTGTTCTCCATAACTCTGTGAGCTTAATTCAGATTTACATTGGTAAGGAGAGAAGATTCAGGTCATTTTGGCTCAGAAATAGCAGGTATAAAAAGGAAAACAGCAAAGGATCTTGACAATTATTTCTTGGCAATTTCACTTCCCATTAGAAGCAAACACACATGCTTTGTTCAAAATGACGCAGATGTCTCCGCACGTCCATATCTTGGGAAGATGCAGATGGACTCATGTTTTGAGAAAAAACAACAGGCAGTCAGTTTGGAGAGGAAAAACAGTCTTTGATATTTTGTGGCTGTTACTTTTTGATAGCGGCATGTACACTCAGTCAGCACTGCTGTAAGAGAGGGAGCTGGGGAGCCCCGCACAGGTGCTTCACCCTGAAATCTCCAGAGGTGCCAGTGCTAGTCTTAGAGTGAGAGCACGCTCTGCCGTGCACGTGTGGGATGGAGGGAGCGTGCAGCGGGCACGAGCAGGCTGCAGTGAGACCTGGCCATCGCTCTGTCCTGACAGTTGTGCTGCTGGGATTAGTGAGAGGCGATGCTTAGGCACAGCCAGAGGTATGCGATGTGGGGGGCTTAGCATGGGCCGGGAGCACACCAGTCTCGCTCAGCCTGCTTTTCTGTTTGAATTGGCTTCTTCACAGAAAAGAAGAATTTCCATCTCACAAATTAATCTATGGTTGCAGTGCAGGGACCAGCAATAAAATAGCTGTGGAAAGATGGGTGGAAAGCTGGACCTGTGAACCAGAGAAAGACACTGAGTACCTTAGCGGCTTAAGTTCTCAGTTTCATGAACGGGGCTTCCAGAAGTGTGATTTCTTCCCATATACAAGCAGAGGTTTAGTTATGCTTTCTTCTGATTTTCTGCCATTTTTATCTAATTGGCTAATTTTTAGTGGCTTAATATAGCAAAGAGTCAGAATTCCTCATCTCCATTTCTACCACTGTCATGATCTAGGATTATTTTTGTTATAACTGATGATGAGTTGTAACTAATTATCAATTTATTTCTGGACATAAATAAATAAAAAACAGTCCCTGACCAAAACAGTTCATCATTTAACATGAGCAATACTTTACATTATGTAATGGTCTTTGTCTCAGATTACTTCAGCTGCAACCGGGTATAAAATATTTATTTTAATTTACAAAGGCATTGTGAGCTTTCCTTCATTAACACTTATAAAAATGTTTACATAAGAGAAGTAAGAAGTGCTATATCATGTCAAAGTATTACTGCGGAGAAGAGAAAGATGTGGTCAATTCACAATAAATATTCAGAATCCCATATGGAGAAGTGCACTGAACATAGGCTTGAAACACCAGCCTGCCATTGTCAACTAACTGCATTTGGCCAGAAGGCACACTATAAATACGTGGGATCTACTTTGTCATAGGTTACATTTCACTTGCCTTCTACACTAGAGCATTGATTTCTGATTTTGAATCATTATTTTTCCACATATCGAGTCATTTGATATATGACAGCATGTGAGTGACTGGAAGTGGAGAAAGTTGCCAATTTATCTTTTCTAAGAGATCATGTAGGAATCAGCAAACTGTCAAGCAAGGGTTTATTCCTGTTGCTAAAGTAAGAAGGATTGCACTGCCTGCTTTGACATTTCCAGCCAGGACAATTAAAAGTCTACCATCCACCTACAGCTTGTACAGGAAAGAATTTTGTCTCCTTTTGAAATTTCCTGTACTGTAGGTGACACCAGGCAGTGCTCTGCATTGATAAAAGAGTATAAGGAAGATCAGAGAAAGAGAGAAAGGGGTTTGGTCTGTATCAGTTACAAACAGCAGAAGAGAGGCTTATTTCATCACTGGAGTCTCTACCAGTGAGTGGATACTATTGCATGTGATCCTTGAAAGACTCCTTGAGTCTTTTATCCAGCCAGACTGGAAAAACTCATATATATATCTCCCAAGTTTTCGCACACTACCATAAAGTACTCGGTTATTACGGGAACTTCAAATTCCTTTTACCACTGCAAGAATCAAATTGTCACTTTGGAACTTGTCTTCTATAAAAAGGAAGAAAACTATGATTCTTTCCAGGAACTTAATCAGAAAAAGTTTTCAAGGAAAATTTTCTTTTTAGGAGAAAACACCCACTTAAAAGCTGTACGTGGCACAGATTCAGCATCCGATTACATAGCAGTGCCTGTGCAGTAGTGGAGAGTGCTGGTGGGTGCTCACAGGTACATTGTTCGGCAAGGTAGAGCAGGCAGTGTTTAGCTTTGGTTGTGTCAGTTCTAGCCAATAAAATAATTGCCATTAATCTGTGATTAAGATTATGGGGAATTGCTGGGAAATAGCTACAGCGGCCAGGCATTTTGCCAAATGATAGTCTCTTGGGACAAATTGTGGCTGCCTTGTATGTCAACTAGATTTCTTCCCTTTAAAAGGGGAGATGGTAAACTCCACTAATACCTTATCAGGGAACAAAATGGATCAGAGTACCTTAATACTCTTTCCTTCAGTGTCCTAAGGGCTTCCTATAGTATGGCAGGTTATATTCCTAGTGGAAAAGAAGACTTGTTACACCTTTGCTTGTCACAAGGCTTTCATTGTCCCGAGCAGTGACTTTACATTAAAATGATTTCCCCTGAAAAATGGGTAGATAATTCACAGCAGAAAGTGGTGGGTTGAACTGAAGTATTCAATACTAATGAAATGGTTTATGATCTGAAATTATTCAGGGCAATAGGCCTTATTACATGCAGTGTTGCAGAAAAGGACACTTTCCTTACTCGTTTCACATCCCAGATGCAGGACTTGTTTCTGTCAGCCAGTCATTTAGTGAGGCTGCTGAGCTGGGTCTTGTTCAGGCTCCAACTAACTGGACTGATAAGGTTAATGCCCCCCAGTGCAGATTAGTTAAAGTTTCTCATCAAGATTTGCTCTTCCTCCAGCAGAGGTTACTGATCCCTAAAATTTGGTGCCACAACTATTCATGAAATTTGTGCTAAACACCATTCATTTAGAGGAAAAAAAAAAAAAAAAAAGGCAACTCAAACTATTCTTAGTAATGCTTAAATTAACCTGGATTATTTTGAAATATCTGTCTTAAGGACTTAACTACCTGTGAGTTATGTCAACAAATGTAAGGAGATGGTAATCCAGAAATGTGATCATGACAGAAACCTTTTCATCCAGTTGATTTGCAGCCAAAAGAAGACAAGTGGCTTCTACCTAGGTCTTCTTTTCCAAGGCCTTATGGTACTGTTTGTTTGAGAAGGAAGGCTTCTCTGAAACCAAAGATAGCCAGAAAATAGAACAGTTCAATTTACAATATAATTTACAATTTAATTTAAGGCATTCTGAGAAGCATGGTAGTAGTATAGCTGAGGGAGAGTGAGATAAATAAGCTTGCACTAATGTGAGCACTAATAAGGATCCTGTTTTCAGCAGCTGAGGTATTGTGGTCAGAAGTAGCTCAATTATGTCTGTGCTGTACTACAGCGTGCAGTACAGATAAAACCAGAAAAACATTGCAGTGTCTGTGTTTGAAGGCTAGATCTCATGGCAGCAAAATATTTGAGACTATTCCAGATTTGCTCATGGGGAATTTTCACAAATTCTTATTTTCAACTTGCAAGGCGATACAAAGCTTTCTTTTAGTGACTTAGAACAGAGTTTTAAATAATGACACACAAGTACATGAGTCTCACTTCAAAGGCTGCTACAGTTTTCATGATAATTTTAAGAATCAGCATATTCTGTTGTGTAATGCAGTGGATTGGAAGTCAATAGAGCTGGTTTCTAACATTTCATCGCTCGGAGCTTATTTCTCCTCCTACCTCTAGGCTGTTAGGAGCTAACAATCTAAATCTACAAGACAGCCTCGTGTTACAGCTACTGCGTAGTTCTAAATACAGTGGGAACACGTCATTCAGGTTCTCAAGTGCTACTGTAAGACACATAATAAATAATGTTAAACATTACCTTGAAAGGTCACTTTTCAGTTTTATGGTGAGAATAGAGATGCAAGTGTGGAATTCAGCTGTGTGGATGAAGGCTTTGGGGGCTTTAGAACTGCTAGTTGTTTCAGAGCTGTAACTTCATCTGCGAGCTGGCAGGCATTTTAAAGAAAATGCTGTATTCTTTGAAGGTGTGTGTGCATGGATATAATTGGTCGAGTATGTACAAAAACCTACCTACAGAACTCGCCTCTGTACATATTTAGGGACAAAAAGACATTGCTTCTATAAATTATAACAAAATGTACAAATTGTATAGAAAATGACAAACATTGTGAAATGTTGACCGAAAAGTTCAACCAAGTACTAGATACAAATTGACTTTGAATTCCAAGATTCCAAATAAACGTATTTTTGCCTCTCTAGATTTACATAAGCTGTTCTAGTTCTCCACTAATTTCCTCTTATTTCTCAGAGCTGTGTTTATATTTGGTTCATTTGGCCTACTTGAGCATCCTTTTCTACTGCTAGTCCCTAAGTCTGATTTTCAAGTTGAGTACCCTTCTGAGGACGCGCAGCACATCAGTCCCTTGAGGGCTGAGTTTGGAAAGCATAGCATCAATTATTATGATTAACTGCCTTTAGAGTACATTGTAGTAGTGAGTTAAATGATGGATTTCCCAAAGCTTCCTAAAGAACCATTTCCTTCTTTAGACCAGGGCACATGCTCTGCTATCTGGTTAATCAAGTGACAGAAGGAACAGCCGTAGTAAAAAGCCAGAAGAGGAACAATTATCTAGTCAGATAATTTGAACATCTTTAAAAATTGACTCCACAGTGCAGTGAAGTACAATTTCATTTTCCTCCAGACATTAAAAATATTAATAAGAAGTCACTATGAATTATGAACAGTACAAAGTGTTCAAACCAACTCAACTGTAAATTTCTTTTGGCAAAATTCCAGAGGTCTAGTTTAGTCTTACAGAAAATATTTTTGGCCTGATACCGTGCTGCTTTTGCAGTTCCTTTGTTTTAGTACCAGCAAAGAGAAGCAGAAGGCTGGACCAGCCATTCTTCTTCAGGGCAGAAGCTGAAAAGATCAACAAGGACTCTTGCTATTACCTTTAAAAAAGAAATAGGTTACTGACTAAGGTCAGGATTGATGGGAGGTGAGTTATTTCATAACTAGTTTGGATATCTTCTAAAAGCTGGTTAGAGAAAAATGATATAATTCTGAAATGATAGCAGAGAAAGCACAAATAGCAAATTATTCTAATGAAAGCTTTTGTAGGCAAAGCCTTTCATTATAGCTGTTCAAAATGTGCAAAAGGGCAAAGTAATAAGTGTAAATACATTTTTTTTCTTTGAAGCAATGCCCAGTGTCACTTGAGCTTCACTTGTTCAAGTAAGTAGGAATATAGTGATACAAAACCAGATGGTGTTTGCTGTTATTGGATGACAGATGTTCTCTCATCCCTGAGATTATGCAGTTAAGTGTAACGCATTTATAGCTGGGTTATGCAAAATACTGAGCATCCTCAGCTCCCATTAACTGGCAGGGCAGCTGGAGGGTCTCAGTACCTCCCAGGAGGTGCATAGCACTTAGGAGTCAGGGACCTTATTAGCTGAACTCTTCACCTAAACACTTGCTGTTGAGATGACCTGATCATCAGTTCCATTGAAATCGGTGTTCAGCGTCTTTGGGATTACTCTCCAGTGACCCTCTTTAGGCCTGAAGTTCCCCTCTTTTCAGGAAATTGATCAAAATCTGAGGAACTGTGTCTAAAATGGTCACTCGATTGATGCAATTATGTGAATGTAGTAATCCCACTAAACCTTATTGAAACACACATACATACATTGCACAGAGGTAATAGAGAGAAAATAATCTTAGTGCTTAGTAGAAAACACTCAGTAAAAACTAAACAGTTCCAGATGCTGGACAACCTCCCCTTGAACTTAACGCTGCTGCAGTATAAAAGTATTTCCAGTATAGCCAGCCCTCTAGCCAGCCTGGATTCTGAATGAGTCTTGAACACAGCCATCCTAGAATTATCAAAGAGATTTTTTTCTCCTTCAAAGGAGGCTTCTTTTGAAATGGCAACCAGCATTTTTCAATTTATTAATACGGACACTGAGATGAGGCTGGCAAATGTATAAAAGTCAAAGTCAGATTTAAAGAGCCATCATATGAGTTTATGGAACGATAAGGAATATCAGAGACACCTAAGAAAACTCAGTAAGTGGATAATGCAACTGAAAATTATACTACTTTGTTGATTAATGCAAATAATGTGTGTTAAAAAGTGACTTCTAGAATGAGGAATATGTCCAGACTGGCTTCTGACTATTTTGATGGTATATATAGCAACTTCAGCACACACATAGATAGGTGTCATCTGAGAGCCAGAAAATACTCTGTGTCTCAGTTACCTGTTGCCACCCTGTCATTTCCAGGCACCAGTTCTCTGTAGTGCATGGCTTATGCCACAAGGAACTGACACCTCTACTGCTGCTCCTTATTGTAGCTTCCTCCCTCCTTATTGTAGCTTCCTCCCATGCCATTTGTATTACAGACACTGGGACCAAAGGGAGGTCGCTGCTCTGAAGTGCCAACAGAACTGCGACACGTAATGCGATGCGTAGGTGCCTTCCCCAACTGCTAATGCCCATGCAATCCCCCCTAGCTAGCACTGAGTACTCCTCATCCTCACTGCCCCAGCATCCAAGCACTGCACACTAAGCTCCATCTAAGAAATTCCCTACTAGTGAAAATTTAATTAGCATTCATTAGGAGGAGTTTCTCCATGGTCATCACTTATCAGTTTAAAGTCAGTGAGAAACTAACCTCTTTGTTATTTCAAGGCTGGTTGTGTAGTCCAAAGTACAATCACCCATTCTTAACTTCTGCATGTTACTGCATACTCTAGATGGATATAGTTACAGAGCAACTCTAACATAATTTAAGAAAACATGCCCCAGGGGTGCATTCATCCTTGCCTTAAAAGTTTCTAGATTCCTGCTGAACCTCAGCTTTGACCTTCTCTGAATAGAAACAGGAGATAGTGAGTTCAAAGTTAATACATTTCCTGGGTAACAGTATGCTACCAAGTTTATATTAGCACATATTAAAACAACTTTTCAACAGTTAATTCCAATATTATTTCATTTTATATTTTAGTGCTACAAATGTGAGAATCCCTTTGTATAAAACTGTAAATTTGATTTCACTTGACGGTTCTCTGCATTTTGAAAGCAGATTTTTCTTTGTAGCCTGTGAAATACCATCATTTGAAAAAAATTAATCTGCTAGGAATTGCTGCTTTTAAAAACGTGGATATCTTACACCAGCCCCCTCTGAATTTTTCTCTTTTTTAAACAATGCCATATTTTTATGTAAGCAGTACGCATGCCAGACACTTGCATGAAAAATATGATGTGTATAGTGCACTTCATTTATTTCTTGACATAACAGCATAAGTTGAAAAAACACAGCGGTCTGTAGGAATTAAGTTATGATATAAAACAGACTATTTATGTCAAGAGAAGGAGACAATTTGCAATTAAAAACAGAGAGATGAGGACTGGCTACATAGTTCACGCAAATCTTATGTGAATTATATAAAAGTGACTCTCTGCGCCCATGTGACAAAATGCAGAGCATTGTCATTCCCGGACAGATTACACTAACAGTACGGAGTAGTGTTTCATTAGGGAGGAACCTAAATACTAAATCTAGTAAGCGTACAAAACTCATTGCTTATTGAAGTCCTGGATGTGCAAATGCCTGATCACCTCCTGTGACATGGGAAAGGTCTAGGGCAGCACTCACTGGCAGCGCAGTTTCTTGCCCACTATCTGCAAAGGGAGGAAATCAGTTACTTCAGGACTTCAGCAGGCACTGGTAGGAGTTATAGCATCATGTTAAACAAAACATATTGTCTGCCTGAAATGACAACATAATTTCAGGAGGAGCAGGCCGGCATGAAATAAATATTTGAGGTTCAGCCCACTTTAGCAATTTACCCAAAATAATAGATGATGGTTAAAAAACATATTTGGCTTCCAAATACCCATCCAAATGCATTCTACTTGGCCGTTTGACAGAGTAGTCAGTTTTTACAATTTTATGCCATTAAAATCAGAGGTCGCATGAAGTGTAACTATCCAAACATTAGACTAATTATTACTACCCTGTGTCTGTAAAGGGCTTTGTTGCCTGTCAAGACGCCTTGACACTTTAGCATAAATACCATAATTCTCCTCCCCTACCATCCCTCTCTCCCTCCACCCCACAAAGTGGCATTTAAATAAGACTCTTTGCACTATGTCACAAGTATTAATGACATGAAACTCAGGGCTTGGCATTTTTCATTAATGGCCTCTTCATCACTGTTTCACACCTGGACTGCAGCCAGCCCCTATGTTAGGTAGCTGACATTTTTTAAAAACAATGTTAGTTAATATTGAAGTGAAACAAAATACTGAGATAATTTTTCACAAATTTAAATTGTTGGCAAACCCTCTTTCCACATTGTGTGCTTGGGATGTCATTTGGCATGACTTCTTGAACAATGCCCATGTTGACTTGGCATGGTTTGACTTGTAATTACAGTTTATGCCTTACAGCTACTCCCTATCATACCTCCAAACGAGCTGTGCATGGAAATTTGATATAACATGTGGTCTGTTTTTGAAAAAATGAATACATTTTTCCTTACACTCCAACTTTTCTAGTCATCTCCATAGAAGGATTAATGCCAGCATTGGTAATACAAGAAAATGTCTGTCTTAGTTCCTGTGGTCACTTACATAATTTCTGTCCTTTCGGTTTGAGCTGTACCAGTTGTTTGGAGTTGTAAATTAAACAACAAACGATGTTTTGGAGATATTTATGACACTGTTCAAGATTTAATTTTCTGTTTTCTAACTGCCTGAATGAAATACATACAGCTCAGTGTCCTGAGCAACATTGATGGCTCAATCCTGTAAGATAATGAGGCTTCTGAACAAGCTGCCAGGTAGTGACACACTTCTTTAAACAGCAAGTATGTGTTTGGCTCTTCTTGCCCTTCATTGTTTATCTGAATAAGGACCACAATGTTCATGTCTCATAGGCCTGAGCCTTGAAGTTTCTGGATCATCACTGAGAAGCTGGCGTTTCAGTAAAACAGTTGGTTCAAATGAGAACAATAATAATTTGTCTTTTGCCTTCAGTAGAAAGTGAAAGTAGAAGGTGGAGAAGCAGAAACATGTACAGGGCTCATTGAAATAAAATGTATTTCGCAGTGTGGTGTATGTCATGACCTTTAGTGCTTTGAATTAAGCAGGATGAAGAGCAAACAGAAACTGTAGGATCATAGGGCTAGAAGGAACATGAAGTCACCTAATCCAAGGCAAAAGCAACAACCTTTGGGTCCTTCATGACAGGCACTTGTCAGCCTGCCTTGAAATCCTCAGTAGAGATATGGAAAACCTTGGTCAAACTCTTCTGCTGTTCACAGCCCTTTCATTATAAAATGCTTCTGAAGATGTAATCTGGATCTTCTTGCTTGAATTTTAGCCTGTTACTTCTGTAGACACATAAAGTAGCCTTCTACATGTCTGAAAGACTCTTATCAAGCCTTCCCTCGGTCTTTTAGGCTAAAAATCCCACTTTTCCAATTTTTTATCATAATTCATATTTTATAGACTGTTTATCATTTTTATTGCTATCTTTGGGACCGTCTCTGCCTGGTTCATAAATTTCTTGAAGTGTGGTCCCTGACTTAGGCACAATAATCCAGTTAAAGCCTTATCAGTGCTGAGTAGAGCAAAAGGGTTACCCCACAAACTTGCGTGCTATCTACATTCCAGAACGACATTTCTGTGTTAGCAGCAGTATGTCATTGTTAACTCACATCCGGTCTGTGGTCAAGTATAATCTCTACACCCTTTTCTATCTGAATTTCTTCCTCCTCAGCTCATACCTGTTTTGTCTTTGTGCAGGTTATTATTCCTGTGGTGGTTGCAGTTGTACAAGTTGAAAAATATCTGAAGTTTTCCATTCATATCTGCAGTTTATCACAACCATATTGAATCCTATTCTTACCCTCCAAAGTACTTACAAGGTACCAGATTTCATTTGTCTCTAAATCTAATGAGCCTATTCTGTGATCTGCCATTTGGGTCAGTAGTGAAAATGGTGAATAGCACTGGACCCAGGACTGACCCCAGTGGAAAATCCATTTGATACATCCTTCCATTTTGATAAGGAACCTAACTATTCAGCTTTGCACTCACATTTGAGGTCCTTTATCCCTAACTGGATTATGATGAGCGATGTGGTTACATGAGGCAGTATTATGGATGTAACACTAATGAATGCTGAATATTTAAGATTCATACTTTTACTTTCATCTTTTCAGGGATAAAGAAAATCTTCTGCAAAGCATTCAAATCTGCTCTGACTTATTTTTCAGGATTTTTTGAACTGAACACTGCAACTGTAGCATCATTACAGGCTATGTATCTCCTCAACATTTTTTTTTCTCAAGAATACAATTCTGAAAAATTTGGCTTGACATGCAGTTAACAGAGTAACCTTTGAAAGCACACATTAAAAATAACTTATTTTATATTGCTTTGTTTCTTCAACAAAGAGAATTAAAATATCAAGAAATATTGTTTCGATCTGAATGCTCTTGAGGTACTTACTGTAAGCCTGCACATTTTACAAGTTTGCATAATTTAACAGATGTGTACCAAATACAATATAAATTATCTCTACTGTACAAAAAGAAACTCATGACATATTTCAAATTCAGATAAGTATTTGAGTTTAGAAACTTTGAGCATTTGGTGACTGGATTTCATCCACTCTGAAGTCTCCAGCCATTCAGTAAACTCAAAATCAGAGTGAGAATGCTTGGATCCAGGATGCAAGTTTTGTTAAGATCTCAAAGTTCTGAAAATTTACAGGTGTTTGCATTTGGTGTTTTGGTTTGCCCCATGTTATTTACATCTCTGTTTTAATATGCAAAGTGTTTTAAAAAAACAGAAGTGCTGTTATGCAGGAGTGTTTATCAGATGTATGCCCAACTGTATATAAAATGTTAATGGACCAGTCCAAAAATGATTGTGGAATGGGCTGTGATGTCCTGCTGTTGTTCAAGGTCTTGAAGTATTTTATAAATTCTTACTTTTAATTTATACTTGTACTCACAAATATGGAATGTTTTGATTCTTAATTTAGAACATTCATACCATGTTTCAACTCCAGAAAACAAAGGCAGATCACCTAGGAGTTTACGACTTGGAAAGGCTGTTTCCTTTCATTGCTGTCACCATTAGTGTTTTCTGTACAACAGTAGCTGAAGTGTGAAGTGTAAAACTCAGAGTGTTCTGTGGTTTGAAAGCAGAGCCATTACTGTACTCAGTTTTTTTCTCAGCAGAGGGAGTGGAGAATTGTCTAGCTGAAATAAAAAAGGCAAGGAAAAATCTATGGTATCTGTTTTTAGAATATGTAATAACAGTGAAACAAAGTTTGACTTGTAAGGAAATTGCCACTTTGGGATGATAAAAGTAACTGTTCTCGGGAAATAGTAAGTAGATGTGAGTGTAGAGAACAAAACGTTGAGAAGGATGCATGACTCTTCAGAGATGCTAAGGCACAGGCTAAAAGCCAAAGTTCTCAACTACTTGCCAAATGCCAATATTCCACTATAAAGGGATCACAGCACCCTTCATTTCCATTGCACTTAGTTTCCTGAAACTCTAAACCCTTTCTAAGTGTTCATTAGTCCACTTTGTCAAGCTCCCTTTAGGGGGAAATAGAACTTTCAAACCGGTTTTTACAGATGTTGAAACTTTGTCTCTGGAGGATTAAGTTGCTTACCCTAATTCAAAGTAGAAATACAGATTTGAGCTCCAGGTTGTCTCCTATATGAATATCAGGTTTAATCCTACAAGTTGGCAAGCACTTAGAATGGCCAAGAAGTGAAGGAGTCCCAGACTTTGTACAAGTAATACTTGTAGCCCTTTTACAAGTAATACTTGTCTTTCTGTCCTACAGAGAGATCTTGAAGTGCTAGTAGATGGCCTGAACTGTATACCCTTTGAAGTCTGTGTCGAACTTGATCTACTGTCTTCCCAACATAATTTCTGGTGCTCACCCAGGAAAATCGTTACGCAAATGTATGAATTAATAGTATTGTTCACATTACACAGGTCTCACAAGCCGAACTGGTGAGTTTTGCACTTCAAGAAGAAGTTAACTGTGTGTGTTACCATCCTTCTGTTGATGCCCTTGCAAGGAAGAACTCTTTTAATCTGGATTTTTTTCAAAGTTGTTTGTCCAAACAACTTCAAAATTATTCTGGTGTGGAAGGGTAGGCTGTCAGCATGGAGTCCTGGTACCTCTGAAAATACATTTCTTCCCTATGAGTGTCTTGAGGGCCAGGCTATTCCAGTGAAATTCAAACCTGAAGTCAGTAAGACTTATTTCTGTCAGCCTTCAGCTAACTGCAACTTGTTTAGAATGAGCTGAAATCTGTGGACTTCCAATATGGCTGGAGTATACTTAGTTCTTGATAAACATATGTGGACTTTTGGTGTTTGGGCTTGGTTCTAGTGATTGCTGTTACAGCCCAAGAGCCTTACAACATAACTGTAAGCCTAAAAACACTGCTTTGAGGTCCACATAGATCTGGTTTCAGAGAAAGTTGTATGTGTAAGGATGTGTATGACTTGGTATCATGTGAAATTTACTTTCACAAGTAGAAACTAAAGATGAGATCTTCTTGTGTGGCCAGAAAAAAAACATATCCTCTCATACAACTGAGGACATATGCAAAGTTTTAGTCTCAAATCTTCACCAAGAAACTGTTTCTAAATAAATGGATATGTATTGGTCAATTGTTTATTACATTTTTACTGCTAGTATATTTTACAGAAGACTGTGTGATAGGAGCAAAGCAACAAAAACATTACAAGAAAATATTCACCATTTTTCCAGCAAATGCTTGCACTCATTTTCATTTGCTTGTTGTGACAATATGTTTGCAGAAAGTGGACGTTGGACTTTAAATTGAGATTAATTTAATTATGAGATAGAGTTTGTTTCAAACAAATTTAGTCTGGAAGGCTAGCCGGTCAGGCAGAGGAAACCATATCAAGGAACTAAGTTGAACAAACAGCTCAGATACTGAATTGTGAATATTGAGCACTCAGAAAAATTTCATATGGGTTGACATTGGTTATCTCATCGAAATGAATAGAGAGTAATTTTTTGAATGAAAAAGTCCGGGTGGTATGTTCACCAACAATTCCTCAATATGAAATTCAGCTGACTCCACTGCCTCTCTCTTCTGTTCTTCTCACTCATCTTTACTAGTATTATACTTCACAGAGTATTCAATTAAAATGTTTTTATAAAACAAATTACTATCTAGCTAAGTAAAGAATAAAGAACATGGTTTTGACACTACTTTCATTCTTCATTGTCTATGTCTAGGTCTAACTAACTGTAGAAGTATCCCATTTTCTCATTTTTCTGTAAATGAAAGTCAAGTAAGCAATGTTCATGTTGCTTCTTCCCTTGGTCTATCTTGGAAAAATCACTATGGCCTGACTTTTCCACAAAAAGGAATGCAGAATGCTGTCTGCTTGTAAGTTTGTGATTCATGCCTCCTGTCAAGGCTACCAAACCAGTAAAAACACTGGAATGTAAAAAAAATAAGCATGATTATGTATTTCAGGAAAACAATTTTCTCAAGAATGTTTCTGGAACAAATCTTCAGTGTTTAGCTATTTCTAGTTGATATTTCAGTGATGGAATGCCTACTGGCACCAATTTGTACTACGGAATTGTCCCACAGGACAATGCTTTGCTTTAGCGTGTTTAAGGTGTCTTTTTTCGGATTCTTGTAGCAGCAAATCCTTTAGCAGCTCATTACTTAATGGAAACTAAACAAAGCTTCTTCCAGGAAAAAAAATGTTGATCTCTATCACCCCACAGTGAACTTCTTTTCTTAAATACATAACACATGCTTTTGGAAAATATCTTCAGTTTAATCTGGACGCTGTAAACTCCAAAGGCAAGACTATGTCCTCATTCATCCATCTTGCATAGCTCAAAACTCAGAATTTTCTGAGGAAAAGAAAAGGAAATGCAGAAGATAGTATGTATAGAAGTCTATAGATAGCGTAGAGAAGTCTACTTGTATGGTATGACCAGACTTTTGTCTGTCATTCCCATTAAAAACAGCAAGCTACATAACTAAGAACTCAAGGGTAGGCTCTTACACATAGGTCTCCTAAAGGCACCGATGGACCTGCTTTGCTCTCTGCTAACAGATACTTTAGGTTTTTTTCCGTTTCTTATGGAAACTCATTCTGCTTTTTATTGTCCGGAAAGCACAGTGCTAGCTGATCCCTCCATACTGGGTGACCTTATTGCTATGTTTGTTTCTGCCAGAGGAGCTTTTTCACAGGTTTTCCTTCCCACTAGAACTGCCACTGAAACACCAGTATTGGTTGTGCAAAAAGTAGTATAGTGTGTAATTCAGACACAAAATCCATGACCTTAGCAGCTGATAACTTAATCATAAGTTTTGAAAAATATATAATAATGACACTGGTAATTGATCATGAATATCATATACTTCATGTACAATCTCAATTCATTTGGAGCAACACTGAATCAGGAGGAAAGATCTGTATCAGATTTTACTGCTGCTGTCATTTGCAAAGACGCAGTGCACTGTTTTAGCGGATCCATGCTGGAGGTGTACTTCCACGTTGGCTTTTGCTTATGCTTTTGCAAAAAAAAAATTACAATTCTTTCTGCAGGAAAATGTTTCTGCATAGAGTTGAGCAACCATAAAGCATAATACCCTGAGTCTCATGGAAGCAATGAATAAAAGAAAATGACAAGCTATTTTGCAGATGTATTTTGGAAGCATGTTTTCAAAATGTTTGTCCTTTCAAAGCACTAAATTACAAGATTTTATACCTAGTCATTACTGTTCTGACTTTATACTGTAGGAAGACATCTTGCTCCATTTGTCCTCACTGTATCAGTGAACTATTCCCACTGGAGAAGTCTCAGTATGTGGAAAAGAAACTATTCCTGAAATCAGTGAACTCTATTTTAAACTGACAAAGCAAGTTGCTCCTGTTTCTCCTCCCACTTAATGCATAATTCCTGAAAGTATACAGTCCCCAGATATGAATGTAGAAAACTTAAAATCAAAACCAGATCACTTGCCTTTTGTTTTGGGGATTGAGAAATAGCATACTTTGTGTTTATAGAATAGCTACTATCTAAATGTAGAATATATAGCAAAATACTGCTTAGTCCTTATGCCAGGTTTATATTCGTGACCTTTTTACTTTAAAGTAATCACTTGTGATTTACAGCAATATTATAACAAGCTAGGACATAATATTGTCTACTCTAAAGAATTTATGCTTGAAATAAGTGAATAAATCAAGCAGTTAGATAATGCACAAGATCTGCTATCCAAAGTCTGCTGCATCCAGTTCTGAAGTTCTGTACCGGTTCTTGGATTATGTTCAGATAACTGGAGGACAATTTTCTCAGTAATTCTAGCAACTGTTCTTTAGAGGAGACAATTTTTCCTTTTTATACGTTACCACCATATAAGCCTAGGCTTCTCTAGAGGTTATACAAATAATTGATGCTATTTTTGATTACACTTCTTTCATTGATTTAACATTGGTAGGTTTTGAGTTCATTAAATATAAATATAATGTTGAAGTTCATGCTATGATTATTTGTAACTTGTGAGAGGTACAGAAAGTAAATTAGTGCTCATTTTGGTTATATAGAATTATAAGGTTTCATGAACATATGAAAGTCATAGTGACATGAATAGGATGACAAGCATTCAGCACAGACGCACAAAGTCATAAAATATCCCCCCAAATTCAGAGGATCTGATCTCTTTTCCATAATTTGTCTGCAACATCATTCATGAAGGTCTTATTACTGCTTATGCCATGTTATCATTGGAAAAATCCTATGGGTAAAGGGCCAGAAATAAACTCTTTTAGCTGAGCAGCTCTACTTCATAATTCATGCATAGTTGTTTTCTTTTTAATTCATATTCCTTCCTTATTTTTTGCCCTGGTTTTCTCATCCCTCACCTTGCTTCTTTGGCCCTCTTGCCAATTTACTACACCAAAACAAATATCTACGTGTAAGGTCTTTGCTAGTAGGACTATGTATAGTGCACTGTTGCAAGATCACTCTTACTGCCTTGTTTTTTAAAAGAAAAATCTTCCACAGGGCATATTTGCACTAAATAGCAAAGACAGCCATTTCAGTCTAGCTGGAAATACCTAGTAAAAAATAACATTACACAGAAGACACTAGCTTGTCTGGCAATGTCAAGGTTATAGCCATCTGCTAAGAGTACGAGTGTCCAGTTTGCATACCTAACCTACCAGAACGTAACTTAATAGTAAGTGATTGCTTTTTTTCATAACTTTCAGTAATAGAAGGTGTTGAAAACTGTACTAAATTGGGTGCATTTCACATAGATTTCCTGCCTGGTCCTGTCCACTGACAAGACCTAGATTCATTATTTCATGCTCATTTTTACGGCCTTGGGCAGAGATTTAATGCCATAGTTATGTGGACTAATGAGGCATGAAAACGTGGGAAAATGCCATGAAAAATTAACAAAGTGGTCCATAAGGTCAATTCTGTTTAATAATTTTTGTAGCTGTTTTGTATTCTATGTACCTGACTCATCAGAAATCTTAAAATCATTCCATAATTTATGATACAGGATTATCAGGTTGGCGTTATAGAATTTTTAGTACTATGGTGAACTATTTTGGATTTGTTTCCAAAGGGACTTTGAAAGCCGATCAGGCACAAGTCTTGTCACTTAATCTTGCCTTAGTCTTAAGAATCTCAGTATGATTCCACAAAGTTCAGGGAGATGTCTTCAATACAGAGGCCTTATAAAAAGAAACAACCAGAGATTGCCCCAGCAGAATAATAACTGTTCAAAGCATCCAAAAGGAAATACATTTTTCATGGATTTTTCAATAATTTTTCCAGATCTCTATGTTGCCTTCATACCATTTCTCATATTTTCTTTAAAAAATAATACCAGTAATCAAATTCCGTGACAACAATACATCTTAATAAAATAAGGGCATAGACTGCTTTTTACTTTCACAAATAGCTTTTTGTAATTGTGAAGGTAGGTTGCTGAATGCTCCCTGATAGCTGGTGATGAAGGACAAACTGACAGGAATGTGTGCTTAGAAGATCCCTTATCAAATATAGGACTAATTAGTTAGTTGGTGGCCTAAAATATAAGGAAAAATTATTAAACCAAAAAGAACAGAAACAGCTACTATTTCAAAAAGAGTAACAAGTGGGTATTACTGCAGAATGAAGTCTGTGCTTCAACACCTTTGATTCAAAGCTATTCTTAAAAAAGGGACATCAAACTGCTCATATTTCAGTGCTTCGTCATCCCCATAAAAATTGCAGATGCTGTTGTTTCTTAAAATGCATCAACAATTGTTGTATCGCATCTGCACTGTTCTGCAGATTGTTCCCAAATTGTTCACAATTTTGCTAGTCACACTTAAAGTGCATGATTACCTCATTACTAAGCTTTGGGAAATCTGTTGCTAATTCTGCAAGACTTCCCCATTGGGCAGGCAATAACACAGTGCATAAAGAGACTAAGCTAGATTAATAAATAAATAGCTAAAGAATTTTTACTTTCCTGTTGATGATGAATGCCTTTTGTTTTTCCCAGTACCATCCTTCCACAATGTATTTTTTTGTCAGAATACATTTAAGGTGGGTATGGAAACAATGCCATTCAGACACCATGATAGAGAAAAGCAAAAGCTGTAATGCTTCTTAGAGCTGTTATCTAAATGCTCCAATTACCCAACAGGCATCGCGTTGAAAAAAATGTCAGACTAGTCCAAGGAAAATAAAGTGAGGAGAATACGATAAGCGTTCTGCGCTATGGGGGTGAAGATGCACTACGGCCCTCATTATATTCTCTGGCTCTCTGAAGGACTTTGCAGCATGTCCTCCCCCAGTGCCAAAACGCATTGCTGTGCCTCAGGTCAGGTAAGGACTGCAGAAACTCAGGTGATCCCTCTCTGTTCCGTCACACTTCCTGGCAACGGCCAAAATTGGAGAAATGAATTAAATCTCTGGAACGTCAGGTGAAAATTAATAAAAAACACACCGCAGCTTACTATTCTGTTACTCTGTTTATCTTTTTCAGGTCTTTGCCAGATCTTAAAACCTGTCAATACAAAAGACAGAGAAACTTCACTAAGGGTAGGGAGAATAAGGTTTACTTAGGAAAGCCAGGATAACAGGTAGCAAATCATATTGCTCTCCTACATGCTCTGCAATCACTAAGGGGGCACCAGTCACCTGGCCTCAGGACCAGTCCCACTTTTTGAAAATAGCAATAAATACAGAAGACAAGTCTTATAATTTAAGCCCCAGCTTATTCGTTTTCCCTTCTTATATCCTGATAAAAAGAAGGAAGGAAGCAGAAGGGGGAAGAAAAAACAGCAGAAGAACTGGGGGAGTTAGAAGGGAAAAGAGACTAATGCATAAGCTATTTCTCTTTAAGAACTTGCTTAGCTCAAGCCTTGGTCTCAAAAGTATCTTCAACAACCCTTGATTCATAAAAAGCATAGTGTGGTTAGTGGTGAATATTGCTATTCTCACATTCCCTGATTTTCAGGGTTTATGACTTCTTAAAGGCATTGTAATGAATCAAAGTTCATCTCTATGTAAATAGTTGGTGTATGTGGCTGGCTGGTTGTGGCTATGTCTAGCTTTTGTAGAAAAGCAGGGAAGAAACCTAAGGTGCTAGGTCACTTGTCTCACCATGTTTAGCTTTGTCACTCATCCACTTCAATAATAAATACATATAGGGTAAGTGTCATGAAATTGGCACTACATTAGCAGCAAAAACGTTGACTCCAATTATTTGCAATTTTCTGTTTGCTGTAAAAATAAGCCTTCTTTACTAGATAATCAAAGTAATAACTAATCCTTTACCCAAATTTAATTTTATTGCAGGCTTCTGCAGGTTCGTACTAGTTTAAATATTAAATTTCCACCTCAACAGCTTCTTTACACAGGCTGGGCCAGATGTGCATCTGGTATAAATTAACATTGCGCTGTCAATGCTACACGAGACAGGAAGATTTCTATCAAGCAGTGGTCAGTTCCTGTATGATTAAACATACATTAAGTCATGCATTTGGATATAAAATGCTTTTGAATCAGGATTGCTCTGCAACCGCTCTTCACTTTATTTGCCCTGTATGTAGTAATGCTTATAGAAGGGGCAAAGCACTGACCAGTCGCGCCTGTATGACCTCGGTGATACATACTCAGCTGGAATGAGGGAAAAAAAAAAAGAGGGTGGCCATGTCACTGGGTGCTCTAAAGGCATCTCAATGGGGAGGGGACATTAGAAAGGCAAATACGTGGCTAAGAAATTGGGGGACCAGTTATTTACTCTATATGATGAGAACTAGCAAGGATTCAATGAAAGCATCAAACAGCTGGTTATAAATATATAAAAAGGAACCGTTTTCACACAGCTGTGGGAGTCATTGCCATGGCATGTTGCGGACGTCCAAAATAGAAAGGGGCTCATAAAGCATTAACAAATGTCATGCGGGCAGGACTATCAGTGGGTACAAAGTATGATGAGCTGGGTGCCAGCTGTGCCTCGAGAGGTCGCTAACTCACTAATTGCTTGCCGTAAAGCTGGAACCCTACAAGAGAAGGCTCACGTGATACATTTGCAGTTTCTTATGCTTCTCTCCTAAGTACCCGTGACTGGCCACGCTTGGGGTTGTGCTCTTGGGCCAGCTGTGCCTGCGACTCTTCTCAGGCTATGCTTTTAATGCCATTCATGATGTGTGCTGTATTGGTATATATGGATGCAAATACATCAGAATATGATCCAGTGGAACAGATCATTGGCTGATGTTAGTGTAATTGCACTGGTTTCAACAGAGCTCTGCCGGCACATAGCAGCTGGGGAACTGGCTCGTGACAAGCTCATCTGTTCCAGGACTTAGCCACCAATGTGCTATTCAGTTACATGCTGGGGTAGTACTGTTAAAGTTAATGCAGTTATAGAAAAGTAATATTGGAACAATACCATCATGAATTGCAATCTTTACGGATTATACTTTGTTCTTTATAGTAAGCTCAACTAAAATATGCCTTACTTAGCTTTAAATACTCTCTTACTAATGCTATTGAAGCATCTAAAAGTAAAGTGAAACTAAACAGTTTGTTTGAAAAAAGAGAGAAAATTGAGATTCAAGCTGATTCCTACCTGGAACAAGTCATGAACGATGAGAAATAAACAATATTGTGTTCTCCCCTCTTCTATAACACTTTTAAAACATACTTTTATTGCAAATGTCTAGGACACATCAAACTCAGTAGAATGAAAAGTCTGATGTATTGGGCTACATAACTGAAAGCAGAGTTAAACATTGAAGTCACAGCCTTATGTATGCTAAATTATTGTAAGTTAATTCATATGTATTAATGCCAGAATGCTACCCTCAAGAGAGATGTTCTATCATAAAGTTTGTCCCTGTGGAAATTTGTTTGTGACATATTCTTCCTAAGTGTCTGATGCAAAGAAGAAAAAGGTCAAATAATTAATATTATTGTCTTAAGTAGTCTTTCCAGTGTTATTATTTCCCATATTTATTAGTTTTTATTTCCAATTTAGGCCTTTTAATATGTTACTGTCAACATCTGTAATATTCCAAACTGTCAGAAGAAGCTAAAGTTGTGAATGCAATAATTATCTGTTAGATCTGAGGTCTGTGCATAGAAATGTTACTCTGGAATTAGGACTGATAAATTACTTTGTGTTTTTGTATTTTATGGGTTCTATGGCCAATCCAGCTATGGATGTTGTTTGGCTTAAAGTGTATGTAATTTTCACAATTTTGTTAGTGCTTCAGTGTAGGATTCCTTGACGATTAAGCTCGTGTGAAGTACACAGTGTGGAGAAACGCATCCAAATCAAATACTTTTATAGACATTTCACACTTTCAGACTTCACAATTAACAATTTATAGTTTCTGTATTGGGTTTGCGAATTCTTAAGCAATAGCCTATCTATCAGCTTTCCTTGCATTTTCTTTTTAGAACTACAATAGAAATATATATTAAATCAGTATTTTTTACCTATTCATGAAGCTTATTCCCCAGAAATATGCATGATTTTGGCTGGCAAATTCCCAAGTATGTTTACTAAACATATTTATTAAAAAAGGACTTGTCAGAAAGTAATTCTATCATTAAAAATATCTGCAGCAAGCTAATAATATCTGATTAGTCCTTCCTGTTCCTTCAGGCAGAGAAATGATTTGTGTTTTCAGACAAATTTGTTCAAGATAAAGAAAAATTTCCTGTGCTACTTAATGGAGCGGACAAACAGTGAACAAAAAAAAAAAATTCCTCATGGATTGTCTATGATGTCTGTGCTAGGTGCCCTTACTTGAGGCACTGCTAAATGTGCAAATAAAATAAGCTTCCTATAACTAACAGAAGATTATATATGTATCTTTTTTTTCTCCTTCTTTCGTGACCAGTAGAACTGTTTTCTTCTTTGGCCTATCCAAAGTATTGGATTGCAATAAATCACAATGTTCAGTTGCAAGGCACCTGAACAAGGACAATTGTAAGAAGTAACAATGAAGAGGAAGCTCTGTATTTATGATCTCTACTGTATAGTTTTTCTTTGTAGAAGATGCACATCTAGGGCTTTAGAACAGTCAGAAGTAGAGGTTTGGAAATATTTTCAAATATATGCCTTGTGCACCAAAAAAATTCAGTGCAGGACAGTGAAACTATTAAATAACCTCCAACTGATTTTCAAATAGTTTTCACTTGAGAAAGTAGATTTCTCTGAGACTGGTCAAAACGTTTTGTTCCAAAATTTAGAAAGTGCAGTTTTGAATTTGAAACTATGATTGAGATTAAGTTTAACTATATTTACTTAATATTTCAGTGTCACTAAGTGACATAAAGTGTGATCAGTTGGCCAAAAATTCAATTATTTACACAGTTCTACTCAAGCTGTTAAAAAACTTGTTTCCTTGATATTAATTTCTACATCTTTTCTAGATTATCTGCTCAGTGGATATAAATGGGCATTGCTCAGCTGAGACCCTGACCCCATAACTTTTGGTTCTGATCTAGAGCAGTGATTTCAATCCACAGCAGACAGAGAAAGTCTTTGTTTAGCGTTCAGTTCACAAGGATTTTCATATTACCTTAGGAACAGAGAAGATGATAACTGTAAAATATGGCACAACTGTACATATAGGATTGACAGATTTGTTGAGATCTGATCTATAAAAATTCTGAAGTGAAGAAAGTTTCACCTGATTTCTAGATTTGTAAGAAAATATTGTGGAAGGTCTACAGTCTGCACCTTCCCACAGATTTCACATCAGACTTCTGAGGTCCCTTCAGAGCATCGTTAGTCCTTTTCATTAAGCAGTCTCTGGCAATAGTTCAGGTCTAAACTTTTCCTCTGAAATAACTAAATATAATTTTAATAAATAAATATTATAAATAAACATTATACCACTCTTCTAAAATACTTTAAAATGTTGTGTCTCTCCCTCTTTTTTATGCTTAATGGTCTTCTAGACCTTGATTTAATCTTTTCATGTTTTTCATTAAACAATACCTATTCTGCTTTGTTTCTTGTTTTTCGAAATGTGACTGGTGCCATACCACATTAAGGGTTCCCCTAGCAACACAAAAACACACTTTTCCTTGGAGCCGCATCTCTGTAGTCTAAAGAACTTTTAGCATGACCTTTCAGCTACAGCTTGTTCTGAGATTAATTAAGAGCATTTAAAAATAATAATGATAACATTTAGCACATTCTTTCATCTGCAGAAAACTGACCTAAATGTTTGTATTTACAGTCATGTAAAGTGGCCAGATCTTGAGCTTTCTACACCCAGATTAGCAATGAAATACTTGCATTCTGGGTTTATATAATACACATTAAAATGGAATCAGATCCTTGTTTTGGACTTTACATTCAGTTTTGTGAAATCCTGTCTTTAGTGAGGTCGGCACCATGGGGATACATGAAAGTTTTATCTAAGGACTACCAATTGTAATGAAATCTGTTTATACAATTTTGTATTTATTCTCTGTCACAGTACGTCAGCTCTTCGAGTTATTACACTCTCTATAAACAGAAGGATGTGTGTATGCACACACTTCAACTTGCTGAAGTTTACCCAAGCCTAACTGCAATGAAACATAACAAAGAAAATGAGTTGACATTCAAGATCTGTTTAGCTTGCTAGTAACAGCAGAGCTTGCATGCCTGCTCTAAATCCTTTTGGGGACTTTTGTCTCTTTCCCTCTTAATGGAAAAAAATTCTTAAGAAAAATATCTAATCTGAATCATTTTACCTTAAAATATTAAAACCACAATGACAGAGTGCAAATAGGGAAATGTAGTTTTTCTTCATTATGATAAATTCCTGAAAATTACCTTCTCAAAACATTTTCAGCACAAAATAAAAGCTCACAGCTTTGCTTCTTGCAGCTTTGCTTGAGTCCGTAATAAGAGAACCTCACTGTGCTTCTGCCAATCTGCGATAGGACTCTCTAAATCCTGGTAGAATACTTGTCTTTCATTACTTCCCTTCATCATTCTTCCTGACATATCATACTATTTATTTGCAATAATCTATGCATATCCTACCCTTTCATTAGTTTAGCACCATTAAAACTTAAGTACCAGATTTGGCAAACTTCTTCAAACCAAATTTCAAACCACTGATTTCAGAATGAGATCTCAAACCCATAAAGTAATAAACAACAGTTGTTTGTAAAACTTTCCAGGACAGGGAAGAGGCACCGATTATCAGATAGCTATGAACTGCACTCTCCTTTTTTTTCTGCTTAGTCTTGTCCTGTGTTACTAGGCAGTAAATATTCAAAGCTCTGGATATAAATAGTCTCTGATTTACTCCCATGGTAAGGCAGACAGATTTGTGGTGATCTCATTGTTTGAGGTGAGTAAATGTAGCTAATAGATAAGTTTTCTTACACAAAAAATGTAAACCCTCCCAATATGGTTAACTTTTATCTTTGGTCCCTTTCTGCAGGTAAGCCCAGTTGATGCAGGGCCACCTGACAAAAAAGGCTCCTAATCTTACAAATTTGGGAGCTCTTTCAAATTAGGGAGAGTTTTGCATGTCTGAGTGCCTATGCACACCGGTCCAGTTGTAGAAAAGCACTCCTATTTGTGAACTTTTGGCAATCAAGTTTTTTATTTGCAAGCTTGTGTGCTTAAAAGCAAAAGAACTCTGGATTCCAGTTTGAACGGATGGATGTGCAGGGAGGATATCTGCAAAAGCAAACTTCGATCTGTTCTTGAAATGCTGTTCTATTTACACAACAGATTAATTGAACAGATGTAGAGCTGCTGCTGAAGGATTTGTGCTCAACCTATGGAAATCCTTTCTCTTAAGAAAGCTCAGTCCATTCAGTTAGAAAAGAGATGAGATATATAACTAAGAAACATCACAGGAAAAATTACAAAATTAAGTTCTATCAGTAAATGTTAAGTGATCGTAAATAACAAAATAAATAAAGACCACATACAGGCCACTGAAAGTTATAGGTGATAATTAGATTTTTTCTTTCTGGTAGCATTTAGCTTGTAAATAGCCCTCATGTTTCTGCTGTACATGGTTTAATTTTAGAATAATCAATTACAATCAGAAACAGAGAACTTTTTCTTTAAAAAAATAGATAACATTTGGTTTTGTTTTACCTTTCTGTAACATTTTTTTCTACATGAAGTTTTTAAACATAACTGACTGGATTTTGAGAAAATTCATTCCTCTTGGAATAAATCTCTTTGAGAACTCTCTCTGGAACATAGATTTAGGATTAGGGGTGTCAGCAGAAATAGCTGAATGTATCTACTCTTCTATGACAAATATGACAAATATTACTATTAAATCCTACATCTATTTCTGCTTACCATTCTTCAGACTCCCCAGTGAATGTTCTGTTGCAATTTTGTTAAAAAAGGATGAATGAGTACGTTCTGAATAACTTCAGAGAAGAGTTAACTAAATTTTGTATTGTACTTAAAAATAAATAGACAACAAGTTACCATGGTGTGGAGACAGAAAAAATAAAGCAAAGGTTTCTAATATTAATTTACCAAGTCTGCTCAACAGGCAAACAGCATTTCCAGTTTGATTCCATTTGTTATGGATATTTCCCCAAACACTCTTTCATTATGATGCAGGGTGCTTCAAACATTAAAAGAGCAATGACAAATGGTAAAAAGCATGAGGGATCCCCTCTGCTCATGGTGAAAGCACTTCTACAAATTTGTGAGGTGGAGAGTGAATACATCTCGATGTTTGTAAGCTGGCTCTAATATATCGTCATCTGTAGACTTGATCCAAGTTCCACCTAAGTCAGGGAAAGTGCTCCACCGACTCATGATTTGCAGTACAGTTCCTATCATGAGTTTTTATGTTGGTTAGACTCCCTTCAGCTGGTTGGTGCATAGTGCCATTTTTGTGTTGTGAAATGGGCTTTCTTGCCTTTTCTTTTGATATAGTTGCTATTCTCTGTGGGAAAGCACGGTTCTGGCCCTATGTCTGAAAGCCAGCTGCTCATTCCCTTCCAAAACACTGCCAGTGCTGCAGATGTGCAAAGCAACTTGTGCTTAGGATCACCTGGCCATTCACAGTGTGGATTTAAGTCAGCTCCCATAGTGTCTGACCTCTCACCCCCATTGGTATTGATTTTGTATATGTAGAACTGATGATATGATCATGATTCATTTCTTCAGCCTGTACTCATCTATACAGCTGTGGATTGTCGGCTCTAAAAATTAGTTCTACTTTTGCTCTTGTACACCTTCAGTCTTTTATGATGCCTGAATCTGAGGATGCTTTAAAATGTTAGACAAGGACCAAAGCAGGCAATTTCATCTCTGAAAATAAATGGAGGTAGAACACGAGTCAAGAAAGTTTCCAGGAGAGGAAGCAAAAAACTGGCTGTTTATTCATAGCCAGATGTACTTGTCTCTTTCTCTGACTGTTTGCATTACTCCTGGCTCAGCTTTCTCCTTGTTTGTGGTTTGCAAGTATGAATGAATATTATGACATGCTGTCTCCCAGTGGTTCCATGTAAATAATTATGAGGAAAGGAGAGGTAGATGGAGTTACACACCCATTTTGCATTTTAGCAGATACTCTGAAATTTCATACCCAGACAAAACATGGCGTACTGCTTAATATGTGTCACTGCCTTCATTCATCCTGCTAAATTTCTGGTGTGTGTAACAGGGGATGGCAGCAAGCAGTTCCCAGCTGGAAAGGAGAGATTATATCCTGGTTGCCAGTATGAATGAATGAATTGTTTAGAAAAAACAGAAGATGCAATTCCAGTTGGTCATTGCGAAAAGAAGGAATGATAGGCTATGATTAAGAAAAGACCAAGTTATGCAGAAGTTCATAGTTAGACAATAAATATTTTAATGAATTAGTAGAGAATGTCAAGCTTTCAATTAGGAGCTCTGAAAGGTACTTGAGAAATAAATGGCCAAGCAGCACTGAACTTTAAACACCAACAGGCTCTTTACCTTTCTATAATATCCTGGAGTACAAGGAGCTCCAATCAAAAGTGAAATGCCAAAATACAGTTATGGCCACATCACTTGATGGGGACTTTCAGTGGGGGCAAAAGGGATGATAGCCCCTGCACGCACCTGGTGAATTTGCACAGGTAGCCCCTTACATACCCCTTTCTGCAAAATCTCTGACTACCTGGGAAATATTTGAATTCATACTTCTCACACCTCTGAGATGTGAAGAAGCACCATGTTGCAGATGAGAAACCTGAGTACAGCAAGTTCACAGCCTGGTCTTCAGAGTTAGTGGAACAGTCCAGCCTAATCTGAAGAGAATAAGGCCCATGAATATTCAGGAACATTGCAAACTGAGAGCCTGGGAGTGAAGAGCAATCCTCACGGGCTGGCCTGGGAACGGGATGTCACTCTGGTAATACGCAGTGTTTTAATCACAAAGCATTTCCACTTAAACAACATGAGACCCAGGGGGTGATCAGGAAAAAAGACTGGCTCCTTCATTCAGCAGATTTCAAAATTGATTATGTTTATGTTTGACTGAATTATTTATCCACCTCTGGAAACTCAGGGAAGACTGAAGAAGAGCTCAGTAGATAGTGTGACTGAATGAATTCAGTGAGTTTTTCACTGAACTCAGGAGGAACATTGGGTCATGTTCTCACAGTCCAGTTTCTTCCAAAATTGCTTCTTGGGCCTAACCCCCCTGAAAATGAAATTGTTGAATGACAGGAAGATGAGCTAAAATCTCTTACCAGATCTCAGAATTCCAGCTAACAGTATTGGTGGGAACCGGACCAGCTGCAAATGAAGGATGAATCGAAGTCAGGGGAAGAAATACTTTTTGCCCTTGCAGAAGCCAGTTTCAGTGTGAAACTCCAAAACCGCAGAGGCCTGTAGTGACACCGAGGGGGGGTTTACTGTACCCTAAGGAGGTGAGAACTTTGGTCAAGTGATACTGAGATTTGGCTGTAGTGCTGAATTTAAGCAGCTGTGTATCAAGTGCCTATAAATGCAAAAAAAGTCTGCCTTTGATTACAGATACTTAGCAATTTTGAATATTGGGACAAAACTCTGACAGCAAGCTAAACATCAGACAGGGGTGCCCAGAGCTTTGAAAGAGTACATGTAGAGACTACAGTCCCCTGTCTATTAAGAGCTGTCCCACTGGAATGAGGTGGAAGACCCCTCTAATTACTCAGTGTAGTGGACAACAAGACCAACTGCTCATCCTGCCCCTTCTCTCTGGGTGGCCCTGCCTTCCTCAGGTGCCATCTCTTCAGCCATTGTAAATGAGTGAAGTAATGATGTTAGAAGAGTCTTGGCTGCTTTCACAAGGTAAGAATATAGTCCCCAATTGCTTAAAGTCTTCTTCTTATTTGACACAAGAACTGTGTTCTTTACACATTAGTACTTCACATCTGATGAACTATAAAATGTTTTTCCTCAGGAGAATCAGAGCTCAATTTTACACACTTGGAATGACAATAATTAAAAATATCATACACTTATTGCATTGCAGCAGCATGAAAAACATGTTACATTACAAGGAGCAGCTGTGCATATTACTATGAGAATTTTTCACTTTCAGTACAGGGCAGCTGGATAATGTTAAATGGAGTGTATTTTGATGCAAACCTGTGCTGATTGTATCTTGTAAGTGATTCATCAGGTAACATTAAAAAAATATTAATTTTTAAAGCTTGCTTATAGGAACTCAAGTGTATTTCAATAACTCTGAGATAAAATATCTCTGTATCCAAAAGGAACAAAATATCCCTAGAGCATACCCAGGCTTCATTTACTATGCCTCCAAACAGAACTTTTCCTCTGTGCATAGCTATGTAGCTGCACATGTTCATGTTAATAGTGTCATTAATCTTTCCTGCAGTAATCTCTACCTCTCAGCTTTTACACATTCAGCACCTGGGTCAAATTTGACCTGACAAGTTTGTCCTTGAATACTATCATTTACCAAGTCCATGTTAAAAAAATCCATGTGTTATCAGAACTGCTGCATTTTATTAAATAACTGCCACCAGCTCTTGCCTGAAATAGTTCATTTGCAAAGCTGTTGCCACCGAACTGTGGAAACCAAACATCAGTCAAAGGCTTGTTTTGCTTTTTTATATAGCGATAGCAAATGAACTGCAGATGGAGCACTGTTTATACTTTCCCATCATCTCTGGAGTGCCTGGAACTGTTGCTGTGATGTCATTATGTTTGGGCAGGATATAGAGAAAGCAGCAACACTGGAAATATTTATTTACTGGGTTAGGGCCAGTTTGACTTGTACTGTAGGAAGAAAATCAAGGTGCTTGTGACATAAATGGAAGGCTACATGACCTCACTTTTCACGTAGACCTGTAGTGGAAACACCACATGGAAAAAAAAAAGTTTGATATGTCTACTGATCAATAGAAAGTAGGAAGAACTTGTTCTTAGATTTTATGTAGCTTCATGTCAGAAGGAACTTTGTTTGGGGTGTATATTTGAAATCTCTGTCACTGAAATATTGGCCTTTCTGGCTGTGACAGATGACTTCTGTCAGATTAAGGCATATGCTTTATTACCTTCCCACTCTCAGGTGTCTGCCCCATCTTTCTGCAGAAGTTACATTGCGGGAGTTACAGAAGTGAATGATTGCAGTTAAATTTGCCAAACAGCAAATTACAGAAGCTGCAGGACTGGCATGTGTTTGCCACGGGGTGATCACCTCTGGCAAAGAGGTGAGTGGACAGCTGAGAGTAGTAATGCCTTAAACCATTATGGCTAAACCTATCAGTGCCCATCTGTCCCAGACGGAGATGAAGATGGCAGATGTGGATTCAAACGTGATCTTCTATTATTATTACAATGTATTACTGGAGTACAAATGTCCAGCAAACCACTGTGGTCTGTACAAGGGAGGAGGCAGTGAGGATAAAGCGAAACTAAACAGGCTGGGGCAGCAAAACAAACTGTCCAACCAGCCAGAATTGTGTAGCAACAGTTTTCATCAGCACAGCGTCTCTGTTGGCCTCAAGGCAGCCATAAACTTCAGGCAGAAATTCACAGGAAGGCAGCACAATGGCTTTGGGTTGATTGTTTCTTAGCATTGTATTGATAAAATGTAATTGGTTTTATGTCTTATCATAAAGTTTGATCCTAGGTACTGTGCATACAGCAGAACAGTTTTGTCTTCCACATGGTGCTGCAGGACTTCTACTACCTTGTTTGCTCTCTAACACTGTACAGGGCATCACTAACTTACACTTATTTGAACCACATACTTGCACATATGAAATGATGGTCTTTGCATGATAGAGAATATTGTAATAGGCTCACATGGTTTGTTTGCAACTTTTACAATTAGTAATACAAAACGCTCGCTAGACAATGAGGAAGTAATATTGTAAAGAAACCCTGTTCCCTGGCCATGCAGGCAAAGTTCCTTTTGTGATACCATAACCTTGATTTGTTTTCTTTATCATTGCTTGTGTGCTTTCCAGCTCTCTGTTATCAGGCTTTAACGATGGCTGTGCAGTCACTGATGTGACTTACGGAGTTTCTGCTGCAAGTACAGATTAACGGATAAAGCCTGGTATAGAAAGCAAGCAAGACTATGATTAATTTCCTGAATTAATGCTGCTTTGCTTTATGCACAACAAGTACCAGCTGACTTAAATGACTACTTCCAAATTCTCCAGACAGGGAAGAGTCCCCTCACGATGCAGATCTAGGATGGCCAGTTCCATACAAGCCCATTTGCAGTCCTGGCTTAAAGTGCTCCGGCTCAGCCCTGGGCAGGGTGCTAATAGATGAATTAGTGCTAGCTGTGAAGATATCTAACAGTTGTCTGTAATTTAGATGAACTATAAAGCTGATCTCTCTCCAGTTCTAAGGTTAGCAAGTCTGTGGGGATACAGTCAGGTTAGCTGACCTGGTTGGGGGGTGCTGGTTGTTTTGCTTCTGAGCTACTGCTGCCAGTCCTACATGGCAGAGATGTGACCTCTGGCAATAGCAGGGATTGTGGAAGGGCCTAATCCCAGGTAAGAAGTTAAGGCTGATCTAGTATGAACTGGTAAAATAGTGAAAGTTTAGGTAGATTTCATTCCCTTCTCTCTAGCAACTTTCAAGAAGCTTTATATCTAATCCTGCTTTTCGAAGCACAGAGTTCCTTTCAGCTCAATTAAGCCAGTCAATAGTAGAAATGTGGGAATGAGTTCTTCATACGGCAACCGATGTATGGTGAACAAATGTGCATTGTTTTTATTTTAATAGTGAATTTTCAAGGTATCTATGCTAAATTACTTTGTTCTGACTGTAGTGTTTAGTACTCAATTTCATTGCTGTCTATAGGAATGTGCATTGTTATGTGTTTAATAGTCACTTAAGACTGACTTCAAGGTTTTATTACAGCATGCTTTTTAATAGCACACAGCTTATTTCTGGAGAGGTTCTGTTCCTCTCCTTGTGTTTAACTGATGTTTTTTTATAAAAAAAAGTGAAATTTTAAAGGTGTTGGTAGTATCTCTGAATATTTATGTTGGAAGGGATATCAGGAAGTCATTTAGTCCCATTCCTCTGCTCCAAGCAGGGCTAATGTCGACATTAGAGCAGGATGCTTGTGGCTGTTTGCAGTCATGCTCTCGGTGTCTGAGACTCCAGGTTTCACAGCCTGTTCAGTGCCTCTCAGCAGGAGCCACAGTGAAATGTGCTCAGTACAGCTGCTCAGTTCGGCTCCCAGGCAGCTGCAGAAAAAGCTTGCTAGAGATCCTAGTGCTGTGACTGGTGATTGTGGATCTGCCAGTCTGTTTCTGAAAACCTTTTTCAGCTTGCTTAGCTTTTCTGTATTGAACTAGTGCTTTGAGGCAGAGGAAAGTAAATGTTCAGTATGGCTCCACAGGGAGAAAGAACAGTGTGGGATATAATTTACTAAAGGTCAGGAGAGGGAGATAAGGGAAGGTATTTTGTCAGCTAAATCCAATCATGAACTTGCTTTCTCTTCACTTGACCTGGTTTCTTCTGCTCCTACTTCATCATTGCCCTTTCTGTCAGTAATATAGTGTCTCCTTCCCTGAATAGTTTGACATACATTAGTCCCTCTGCCCTGGCGTGGGGGAAATCCTGTTTTTAAAGAACACCAAAGTATATACAACTTGTCTTTTCTTCTCTCATACTGTTTTACTTCAGAACTACCCATTGACTTTCCAGATTCAGAGAAAATGTGGGTTATCCTGCCCAGTGGGTTTCTCTGGTTCTGCCCAGCTGTAGAGGTATGCAATTAGAGGAGAATGCAGTTAAATGAGATCATATGAGAAGGCTAGGAGAAAAGTTCCCTTCACTGAGCAAAGTCTCATGATTAACTATGACCCTGAGAATCTCTCCTATGTTGTGGTTAGAAGGAAACAATAAAATACTCCAAGTCATAGGAAAAGGTGATATAAGGAGAACAGCCATTCTGGTGCAGCTACAAACCTGCATGGGGGAGAACTAGCCTGGGTAATTTAAAAGGCATTTTTACCCTCAGGCTAGATTCTAATTTTGGTTATGCTGGGTTAAATTAGGCATAACTTTACTGACATCAAAGGCTCTGGTCAAGATGATCTAGCTTCATGCACTTGAAACTGAGGTCAAAACCACTAACTTTTCTAGGCAAGTTCTGCCCAAAATGAATGGGTGGAGCAAGGTCAAGCCTATGATTTTGTTCTTTCTAGTTGGCACTTGCACAACTCAGTATTCACAGCTAGCTTTGTCTTTTAAAAGGCTGGGTTTTGACATCCGAACTGGCAATTGTCTGGCCATAACTATTCAATTGCCCTCTTCTGGTGGGATGGGTTAGGGGTAGGCAAGCTTGCAAAATAAAGATGCAAAGGGGTATGAAGTGATTTTTAGGATACTGTAAGAAAGCTGTATTGGATTCTAGGGGTCGAGGTTCAGGCTATTGTAAAAATGGAGCTTGTGTTTAGCCTGTACCAGTTTTCTTCTTGCACTTTAATTTTAAATTAGTGAGACATGTGCAGAGCAGAGATGAAAGTCTCAAAGTAAATGCCTGTGAACTTATTTTGAATAATCTCTAGCGTTTTTCATTATGATAAAACATAGGTATTGGGCAACTGCTGAGATACAGATCCAACTTCAGGTGGTTGTGCTTAGCTACATGTCATTCTTCAGCTGGAAGCTTATACATGCTGCAAGGATGCCTCTTCTGAAACTAACATTCACTGTTTTAACTTCCAGTATTTCTGTTCATAATTGTATCACATCTTGTAGCCGGAAGAGAAGAATTAAGTGTCTTCCCTCAAGGCAAAACCAGCATCAGTGCAAGCAGCAACTTTCTATCTGTGCACTTTAATTGTTCTGTACATTTTTCTTGGGTCTCTCAAAGTCTGCCTGACTGCTGTAAGGAATTGTGCTGAAACTTTCAGGGGTTTCCTCATGGGAGTAATGCCCTCCGACATGTCTTATTTATGAGTGATTTCATATTGCTTTAGAATCAGGGAATTGCTTTAGCAACATGCTCCATAAGACATTTCTAATAGAAATCTAGCTGCTGGCTTTGCTGTTTTTGTCATAGCTTTTTTGACTTTAGGAAAAAGAATAGTTATTTTCAGTCATGTTCATGAACCAATGAAAGTTAAAGTTGCTGGTGTGGGTGTTTACTGCATTCACATGCAATGTTACGGTAAGGGACTGCTCTGAAAATAGTGAGTAAATTTGAAAAAATACCCTCTTGAAACTATTTACACCCCATGACTAAAGGTCGAATGTATTAAATATTCTTAGCCACTAGGTGGCAATGAGATGTGGCATTGTAGCTGGAGACATGTGAGGACCATCTGCAGCAATATTGGGAACTGGATGTAAGAAGCCATGTACCTAAGTGACCAGCACCATGCCTTGGGGCTTCTGGCAGATCTCAGTTTACTGACAGTGACTGCAGTTTCATTTAAGACCCAGTTGGTACGAATCACTTTTCATTCCCTTGGTTGTCTTTTGTCATTTGCCACTTAGCAATGTCATCTGTAGTATGTTTTAACATTCTCTGTATCCTTTGGCAGGCAACCATGTTCTGTTATTTCAGCTGTGAGCCTGACAATCTATTGAAATGATGATGGCTTATTTTTAAGAAAATGCCAGTTATCTTGTGCAGTTATGCTGAGCTTGAAATCTGCTCATGTCAGTGTATACTGCTTCCAGCCACAAGAAATAAGAACATGTGGGGTACTCTGCTTACCTAGCAATGAGCTGGTGATAATTTAAGAATTAGTTTGGAAAGAAATATTTTCTCCTGGTCTACACTGTGTTTGTAACTTTTACAAAGAAAAGGGGTAAAAATACTCTACCAGGACTTTTTCCTATTGAGGCAAGAAGGTAACCCTCAAGAACAGCAGCAATTGTCCTAAGTTGCAGTAAGGTAGGTATTAGGAAATCTTCATTTTAATGGATGGTCTGGGAACCATTTATTTGTTTGGAGTAAGGCATTGCTCTATAGGTATCACAACTAAACTGAACTTCCACATGTGAACCTCATAAAGCTGAACAAGGCCACGTGTAAGGTCCTGCATGTGGGTTGGGGCGATCCCAAGCACAAATACAGGCTGGGTGAGGAATGAATTGAGAGCAGCCCTAAGGAGAAGGACTTGGGGATGTTGGTTGACAAGGAGCTCAACATGACCCAGCAATGTGCGCTGGCAGCCCAGAAAGCTGACCATATCCTGGGCCGCATCAAAAGAAGCATGACCAGCAGCAGGTTGAGGGAGGTGATTCTGCCCCTCTACTTGGCTCTTGTGAGACCCCACCTGGAGTACTGCATTCAGCTCTGGGGCTCCCAACATAAGAAGGACATGGACCTGTTGGAGCAAGTCCAGAGGAGGGCTGTGAAGATGATCAGAGGGCTGGAGCACCTCCCCTATGAAGACAGGCTGAGAGAGTTGGGATTGTTCAGCCTGGAGAAGAGAAGGCTCTGGGGAGACCTTATAGCAGCTTTCCAGTATCTAAATGGGGTTTACAGGAAAGATGGAGGACTTTTTAGATGGAGAGGGCATGTAGTGATAGGACAAGGGGTAATGGCTTTAAACTGAAAAAGGGAAGATTTAGATTAGTTCTAAGGAAGAAGTTCTTCACTGTGAGGGTGGTGAGGCACTGGGACAGGTTGCCCAGAGAGGTTGTGGATGCCCCATCCCTGGAAGTGTTCAAGGGCAGGTTGGATGGGGCTTTGAGCAACCTGGTCTGGTGGAAGGTGTCCCTGCCTGTGGCAGGGGGATTTGAACTAGATTATCTTTAAGGTGCCTTCAACCCAAATAATTCTATTCTATGAAGCAATTTCATTAGTAGTAGATTAATAGATCAACAGCAGTAAGGGCTTCATAGGCAGTTAAGTAACATCTAAGAAGAAACTGCTTATGAAGCAGCCCCAGGTTGTGTTCTTCATTTACTGCTTTCAGTTCCTAATGGGGCAATCTGAATCAACAGAATTGACAAACATGATTTGCATGAGGTGTTTTGGTAGTATGTGCTGCAAATGCTTGTTAGAAAAATTATACTAAAAAGGAAGTTGCTGTAGCAAAGTCAAACACCACAGACATAAAGCAACAGTGTTGTAGATGCTCATGCAAATTTAATTTCTTCCATGTCCATTATGGTATCAGTCTTAGTTGCATGATGAGTCCTATAGTTTTCTCCCATCATTGCTTATTTGTGCAGGCAACAAAAGTGTATTCAGCTAAGGCTCTGACTGCAACACCTTGAGATAATGATACTTTAATGAGCATAATCTCTTGTTTGCTCATGTTCAGTTCTAATCATCATTTTGTATGCACATACAATAAAAAATACTTTCTTTGGTAAAGTGATGTGATCCTAACAGGTAAAGATGAGAAAACCCCATACAAAGTTCAAAAAGGGCAGGGAGTTAGAAGCCAGAAGAAAGACATGGTAACAGTGAAAAGATTGAATTTCATATAATAAGAAGCGGTCTCAGCATGCACATTGCCTAGCCAAGGTAAACCACACAATAAGTTATTGTATAAAGAGAATCGTAAAGTAGATGATCCTTTAATCTTGAGGTGGCATCGATGTGGTTCTGTTGTAGTTACCTTTATTATGGACAGGAGAACCTAATGTGGTCCCAGTTCCTGAAGAGGTATGGTAATTTCCAACTGTTGGAAAATAAAGACAATTCTACAGTTTCACATGCATGCTTAAAATTCAGCTGTCAGATGTATTTCTATTTAGCTATGATTTGGAAGATGTTTAAGGAGAACAGCGGTTTAACAGAGCACCGGATCTCATTGAAGAGCTGTTTTTTGTTTTTGTGTTTCTTAATTTTTTACTACACTTTCCAGCTGGGCTGTTAGAGGCACAAAGACAAGACATTGCTCAAAGTCACAAAGCAAATTTGTATCGCAGCTTAAATTTGAAAGTTTTCTTTTGCTTAAACATTAACTGTAAGAGCTGCCAATACTACTTGATAGTATTTTTGCTTGTCACTTGAAGTTTAACATGTAAAATATAACATTCCTCATTTTGGAAACAATGTTTTAAAAGATGTTATAGAAGGTTTTATTTTTTCAGCTTTGTTTTGGTCCACTGATGCTGTTTTGTAGAAATAATTATCTATTTTCTTATTCAAGAGCACATGGGGGGGTGGGGGAGGGTGGTATGTGATCTGATAAGACTCCTGGTTGTATGCAGCACTGCTTATGCGTGTCCAGCATGTCAGCACATGCTGGTGCCCCACTTCATTACAGATGCCCTTGTGCTGGAAATAAAAAAATAAAAAAACAAACCTGGAGCTACACTGTAAAATGTGCTGTATGTTAAAGCTAACCAATACTTGATTCTTAATATGGATAGAGAAATAGTGGAACATGCCAGCTATTGACTGTATAGTCTTGTTTATCCTAGTTATGAGTTGTCCTGCTGGCTGTTCATCCTCTCGGTATCCTTCTTCCAATTATTTCTGACAAACTTTTGCTTTCAAAACAAAGCAAAGAGCTGCAGTCGCATCCATGTTCTGATTGTTGCCTGCTATATTCCTCCCTCACAGGACCATTTACATTTTTAACAAGTTTATTGTCCTCCCACTCTGTTAAACTGTGCCAAAATGCAGAATGTAATTGAGAAATAATGTATTAGTCCTCTTGTAAGGAAATAAGGAAATCCAAAAGGAAATTCCACTCATAGCCTCTTCAATTCTGTTAAGGCAAACTATATTTTTGGTTGTCTACTTGAAGAGGAAAACCCAACCCTAGCCATTTAGTTGGATGTGTGTAAACTTGGCTGTGCTGGCTGTTTACCACTTAGGTAAGTTAATGCCATTTCTGACGTCTGTAGATCATATTCTTTGGACTACTGGGTAGCCCAGCCAAATCATTTCAATGGGTGTGAAGTGGAAGGGCAAGAAAATTATCCTAGGGCTTAATCTGAATGCAATATATAGTTTTACAAGAGATATGAAGAGGGGTCTTGAGGCAGTAAATAGAAATACATCAAGCAGCAGCCATTTGAGTCTCGGATGTATAGATTTATATTCATGCTCACAGATCTAATTACTACTAGTGAACTGGAAAGATCCATATTGGCTCAACTTTTTAACACGCTGCTGATCACAGCTATATAAGCCAGTAAGTGAAAAAACAGAAAGAGCTTGGCAAACTTCAAATGCTGTTTGGTCCAGCTTCTTTTTTTTTGTTCATGATACATGCAGAAAAAGACATGGGTGATTCCAGTTTACTTTTTATAACATAAATGAGATCAGACCATCTCTCTGACTTTTGTGGAACAAGTTATTTCCTAATGCAAATTACAGCAGACACATGGATGTTTTATCAGATGAGCCATTCTTCTAGCTGGGATCATTGGAGTACTTTCTGCTCCCTTTCCTCCTGCCTTACCTCTGAATTGCTCCTGTGCTCAAGTGGTGTGGAGGTAGAACCACAAACCTGCAGGAGCACAAAGGAGCCTTATGAGGGCCATGGATTTTAGTCACAGAGTTGGTGACAAACCCTGAAAGATAGATAGTACCTTATTGTAGAAGTGGTACATAACCTGTGGTTCTCCTACGCGTGGCTGCAAGTGTGATGGTTCCTCCTTGGATACCTGCATTTATTCAGAGGTGTATATATTACCGCAGCTCTGAAAGCATCACAATATAATCCCTTTTGCCTGTATATCTTTGCTCTGTTAACTAAAATTCTCATGCCCTAACCAAAGAGTCACGTGTTTCTCACTCACCTGGCAATACTTAAAGCATTGTCAGGATTTGAAACTCTCCGAGTCATTGGACAACAATCAGTAAATGCAGAAGTTCTTGCTTTGGAAAACTCCTTGAACACTGTTGGGATGGATGTCAGCAATTCTACCTGTATCAGCCAAAAAGCATACAGAGATAATACGAAAATAAGAGCGTGCTAACTAGTGTTGAAAAATGGTAGGCTCAGCAAATGAGAGCATGCAGAGCATAGTGCTTTACAGAGTGGTGGAATTTGTTGCTTTATTCTAATTTCCTGTATTCTGAAGGTTTCTGAAGCTGTGATGGCACTGGAGACAGTAGTGATGGGGAGCTAGAGAGAAGCATAGTTTGTGTGTGGTCTCCAATATCAGAAAATTTTGAAACCTGAATTGTTTTCTTCTGGGAAAACTTTTAGTGCCAATTATGTTCTAACAGAATTTCTGAGGCAGCCTGCTAATCCAATTTCTCTCTTTTCAAGCTTATAAAATAGTGAACTGATAGTGTGCATCTGTCCTTTTGACCCTGCAGAGAATGATAAGGCAATTGAAAAGTCATTGGGCTGCCCCTGGAAGCTGGGTTGTGGATTCTAGCCAGAAGCACAGAAGCTGTAATTGGTGTGGAAGATTTTTCTTCTCTTAATCATGACCTCCTATTTGATCTTTTTCCAGTCTTCCCAAAGAACAAGTCATTAGCCACTCCTTTGGAAGAAGAAAGGCTTGAGGCAGCATAGCTTGAGATTTGTTTGACCTTTCATCTCTGCTTTCCTTTGAAACCAGGTCTGCTGTATGCAATTTGGATTACATAGGGATTCCAAACATCTGAGAGAGTGAGGCAAATGATAATTTTAGGGTCAGATTTTCAAAGGAGCCTGGCTCTAGTGACTGAGACAAGGAATGAGACTTTTGGGGAACCCCCATATATTGGCTGGCTTGTCTTTTCAGAAAGTTTGATAAGTGTTCTCAGAATAGTTGCTGAAGCTACTTGCATGAAAGTCTGAGGGGCTTGAATAGGAGGTGAAACTTTGAAAATTCTAGCTGCTAAGGACATGTCTTACCCTGTGTTGCATGTTGACAGCCTGGTCACATCAGCAAAATATTTGAGTAAAAATTCAGTATGTAAATGGAAAGAGTTAAATGGTCAAAAAAATATCAAGAAATGGGTTATAGTTATCTGCTTTGACTGTCCAGCAGAAAGACCACACTGCTTTCCCCAGGCCCCAAAAGGTTTTGTAAGACTGTCCTTTGAAAGAAGCTGACCCAATATGCCTAGAAACAAAAAATTCCTGAAGGAGTTGCCTTTGCCAGAAGAGCGGCTGCAGAGATGTTCCTCTTAAATGACATGACACTGTACTAGAGAAATCCAATAAAATAGAAACCCTATTAACCACATGCTATAATGGTAAACATTTTGATATTCAACCCATTTGTAACCTATAATTAATGTAGCTAATCCATATTTTATATAAGCATGTTGCATCAGTGACTATGTATTTGTTTTATGGTGGAAATAAACTCAACTGTTGTGCTTCTTGTTGAAGACTTAGGGCTATTTATGGTATGCTCACAATTCCTGTTGTCTTCAGTAACATCTCCTGTAGGAATGAAAACCTGCCACTCAAATCACTAGATACTATTACGGAAAATATGCCAAAACCTACACTATATGGTTCTGCATGCAGTTGTTTCAAGATATCCTAGAGACCAGATGCACATCAGGAACAAAATGCTGCAACTTAAGGCCAATAATACTAATTTGATAGGTGTATATAATGTCATCCAGTATGGAAACAAAAGTCAGGACAGCTGATGTAATCAACAGAAAATACTGAATTTGGTTACTATCTTTTAGTGATTTCTTGTTTTACTGATGGTGGGATCTGCTTGATATATCCAAATGTAAATATTGTTTGTACAATGTAACCCTAGGTTACTGTGATTCCCCCCCCCCCCCCGCCTCCCCCGTCAGGGGAATTTGGGTTTTTTCTTGAGTAACTGAGACAGAAGTACCAAAGTACAGTAAATCCAACATAATACTTTCTTACCCCAAAATACACATTCCAAAACACTGGAAGAACACAGCATTTTTTCTTAATTATTTACTCAAGAAAACAGATGAAAAATAATAGCTTTTCATGTGGCAAGGAGAATACAGTTCAGCAAGCTCATGAGTGATTAAATGAATGTGCTGTCTGTACATCTTAATATGTATATTGCATATAGTTCCATCTTGCTTCTATATTAGTGCATGGAGTCAGGGGAGAATAGATCTCTAAAGGCAAAGCAGGAGTTACTCTGGTAGCCTAGAAATCAAGAGGAAGGTAGCCTGAAAAGTACCTTTACTTGGATTTTTCGTTCTACTTTGCATACAAGGTTGCCGTATGTTGGAATCTCATATGCATACATGTAATATTTGTCTTTTAAGCACAGTTAATGTTCTGAGAAAGAGATTTAATATGCAGTTGAAGGCTTAAAGAGCTACTTGCAACTTAGGGATCCAGCTCCATGGTTGTATACTCTATCCTGGAGCCAGAATAACTTTTTTCCTATGTGTAGGCAAGGAGAGCGAGGCTTGAGCAGAGCTGGTTGTTAGGGGGATGTAGCAGCTCTCGGCATAGAGCAGGCAAGTGACACTGCCTGTTTCTCCTGGAGCTGCCAGACTGTGCCGATGTAATTTGCTCTGAATATGCTGCTCTTCTCTACTTTCTAATCAATTTGAAGTGATCACTAGCAATGCTGGGCATCTGTGTAACTGTTAGGGTGCACAACTTTTATGAAGTTATCTGTTTTCAGCTTGCATTATCAGGTTACTTTTCTTTTGGAGGCATGTATAAGAGAACATGCCTCTGCCTAGGGAATTTAAGGCTGTTGTATAAAGCCTATGACTAGTGCCAATTATAAGTGCAAAGAATAGCCTTTTTTGTTTGGGTTTTCCTTTGATGTGTATCTAGAGGAAGCATGCAAACCACTTTTCTGGTTTATTGGACCTCTCTGTGGTAAGTTCCAATCAGATTTAGTTTTCAATTAACTATAAAAAGTGCGGGATTTTAGAAGCTCCGATTCCAAATGATTCCCAGCACAAACCCCAAACAGCTGCACTTTGTGCTGGGAAGTGCCTTGGAAGCTGAAGGAGGGATCCTTCTCTCCAGGCCATGTAGATGTTTTACAGCTGCGAATATGGCCTTGAGGTTAAAGTAACTTCCTTGGAGAGCCCATCTGTAGATGGGCTGGCCAAACAGTTTTGTGGTTATGAAGTATGCCCTTGGCCTGTTCTTCTGAATGCCTGCTGTGGGGAAAAGAATGTGGTGATCGGAGATCTGCACATCTTCACCTTCTGAGGCCCTGCTTTTAGCACTCTGTCACCTCTCTTTGCATACACTTACTGCATTTTGGAGCCATACTAACACGTACGGACAAGTTTGGCTAACCCCAAAGTGAGCGTGCCTGTGTCTGGGAAGCAGCGTGAGCCTTGCCTGGGTGTGAGGTACTGAGTGGTCTTATTGGCTGTGTGGGGAAGCAGAGGAGTCCTGGGCTGGAAACTGTGCTGACGCAAGTGCCTTGTTTCTGGTAATTCAACTAGTGCTTGTTTTATGTACTCTCAACTTTCTCAAGCAACTCTGAAAGCCCCAACTCCAATGTCTGCTTTACAGTTATCTGACAACTAATTTAATAAAAACTCTGCAATTAACAGGCTGAGTTCATGCAGCTCATGTTTTTCAGGGCCTCATCTGAAGGCTTCGCAATTACTAGCGGGCAGAACTTTGCAGACACTGCACCAATACACTAAGCTCTGCTCTAATGTTCTTTAAAAAAAGAATTACCCTTACCGTGTTTCTGCTTTGCTATTTCTAAACTATACAAATTCAGGAAGCTGCCTCTTGCACATGATTATAAATTGCTGGTTGGGGTAAGGTATCTAACAGGCAGCTAAAATATAATAAAATATTAAATGCATTTTCATATTGTATGCATTCTGTTTACATATTATTCACCAGAGACTCTGAATTTGCTTCAGAACAATAAACATGAAGGGGACAAGTTCTTTTCTTAGTACCAAGAGCAGATACAGCAGAAGGTATTTGGTCTATAGTTTTTCCCTTGAGGAACATTGTCTGAAAAAGATATGAAGAAAAATATCAATAAAATATTAAGATTTGACCTATTGCTGATTATGTGAGAAATGCACAGGAGAAACTTGGGGCAGGAATTTAATAAGAGGGAGAAGGAAAGCAGGGTGCAAAGTATATCCTTAAAAATTAGAATTTTTGAATTTGTAAGTAAGAACAGCAGGTTTTATTAGTGGCTTATAAACAACACTGAAACATGGAAGTGACAATTAACAGCAGCCCACGGCTTGTTAAGTCCATGATAGAAGGTTATAATTCATATACCATCTGGATGTGGAAATTCTGTTGAAAGCAGCTCTTCAAATGAGCTCATCACTTGGTGCTGAATACTCTTCTGCAGGAATGTGTTTCAAAGAACAGCAATAGAAACGGGGGGCAACAAGTTTCAGAGTAAGAAATGATAAATTCTGTGAGGGGAGGAGGGTGACTGTTTTCATCTTTGACTTATCAATATTATTCTCAATTCAAGAGTTTCAGTTAGATCCAGAAGTCTAGGTGTTCCATGGAAGTAAAGGAACTGTATTTGGCTAAGAAGGGATAGGAAAGGTAGATAGTGAATGAAGAACTACTACAATGTTTTTATGGCAGAAACCCAAACCAATCAAACAGATGCTAGGTAGTGAATAAGGAGAGACAAATGAAGTTTGGAGACATAACTGCAGAAGTTGTTCTCCTGGGGAAAAAAAAAAAAAATCCTCATCTTTGTCTCTTTGTGGACTTTTGTGGTTTTTCAGTGGTCCAAAGAGAATGGAGAACCTTGGAAGCCAAACAGGATGGTGTTTCAGTAAAGGCATGCTACAATAAATGTGTAAATGAGCTGACTAGTGTAACAAGTATTAACTTAAGTATATGTTATTGCATGGCTTGCCTTAGACTTGTGGCCTAAACCATAGGGAATGTGTGCTTTGAGATGGTGTGCAGTTCTTGTTTCTTCCCGAGTGAGACTGGTGATCTGGTTAGACTGTGCCATGTACCCCCCCCCAAAAAGTCCTGCCGCAGACTTTCCTACAAAGCTTGAATACCTGGCAAGGAATTGAAAATGGGAGAAAAATATAAAAATAAAATATGAAAGATAGTTTGGTCAATTCTATCAGCTGATCTGACACAGAAGATGGGGAAACTTGTTTTATTTAGGCTAGCAAAATAGAAGATGGGTAATATGTCATACATCTTACATAAAAGAGGGTAAATGCTAGTGAGAAGAGATTATTTAAGCTAACTGATAACACTGACACAACAAATTCATGGTGACTTAAAGCCATTTTAGACTGCCAAGTAGAAGGGGCTCTTAATTTTTAATGCAGGGAAAGCTTGGAGCAAGTTTTTAACATTTGACTCAAGGATGGCAAAAAAGCAAGCTACTTCTATGGTGGAGTTTGAGCTCCCTGAGAGATTAGATTATATGGTGCCTGTCATAGCAGAGATCGGGTTTAATGACTCAAGAACTCGCCTCTCATCTATGTTTTCAGTTTCCAAAAAAGGTTTGGGGGAGTGTATTCTGCTCCAGTCTGTTCATCATCAGAAATAGTAATTAAATTCACAGTAATTACCACTGTATAACTGCCTAAATCAAAGGGGGTGTGTAGGGGTCTGCCTTTAAAGTCCCCATGCTCTAGAACCCAGTGCAGTTCCTAGACAGTGGGATTAGTAATAAATTGAACGGAGATCCTAAAATAGCCTTCCAGAAATATAGCCCCAGGAATTGTGTCTGAAGTTAATCAGTTTTATTTGGTATTTATCATGAAGAAAATGCATATACAAGTGGCAGCAGTAATTAAACTTTCAAGAGTGATTACAAGTAAAACTGAAATCACATATGCTAAGCTCAGTTTGTTAAACACAGCATGTCACTTAAAGAAACATTATGATACATGACATGGACCTGAAGCAATCTGATATGGATGCTAATTATTTTTAGCAGTTATGTTCTTTAATTAAAAACAGACTTTTCTGATAGCTGTGGCTGTCTCCACACACATTCCTTTAAAGTGTTTGACCTTGAATAATATTTGCTCCACTAAATGACCACAACTACAGTCAGCACACAAAGTATTTTGGAGTTGTGAAAGGTGAGCTCATAAAGAGCACACACACCCAACCAGCCTGATCCATGGGCAGTGATGACTGTAAGCCCAGACAACTGATTTTGTTTTCATGTGTGCTGAAGGTACTTTCTGCTTGCATTTACGTTCAGAGATGCTTTTGGCAGAATCAAAACCCCAGTCATCAGTTTTCCTACTCTGACTAGTCATCTTTATAGTGGTGCTTTGCAAAGATGTGCTGTCAGCTGAAATTCATACCATTAGTCCTATCGTTGATTCAGCTAGTCATTCCAAAGTCTGGGCTATGTCTCCTATCAGTTTCTTCCTTACATATTCTTTTCTTTGAAGTATTGCTGATCTAGCACTGTATTAAAATAATTCTGTGTACATAGAGTATATTTTATAGTGATGCGTGTATTTGCTTATTTTGCTAAAGACCTTCAGGAATAATCTTTAATTTTTAAAAATGCTGTACTTATTAAAATTGTACTTGCCACTGAAAACACTGGGACTTTCCTAACAGACCATTCAGTTCTGAAATGAAGGTACTATAGGGTCATTCCCTTAGCATGGGAAGGATGCAAGAGAAACCTTAATCATTTCAGTTTAAGCCCAGGTCAAAATGAGACTCACTACTACACCTGATCTATACTGTTGTTGTTTATAGAACCAAAAACTATTAAAATCAGAGCTATGAGGACCTCAAAGTCAATTAAACCATTCCTGAAGATTTAATCATGGCATTTATTTGGGAAGTCTAATAATCATTAGACGTATGAGGATCAACTGTGAGAATGGCAACTTCAGCCATGCCTAAAACTGAACCTTAAGAAAAATTCTTTACAAATTTAAAGCCATGAAGCAAATGGATTTCTTTGGAGTTGGGAAGGCATAGTTCTGTGTGGGATTCTATTTTTTCAAAAGGGTCACCTCGGGAACAATTGGCAAGAAAATGACAAAGTGTATTAAAAATACTATTCTGTTTTTAGTATTTTATTCTGCTTTATTTTGTATTATATCCTGTTTTATATGGTACATGATAAAGCACGGTCTGCTCAAAGAAATTAAGTTGCAGAAATCATGGTCTTAAGTGGCAAATTGAGAATATCTGATAAACTGAAAATAGCTAACTTGGAAAAGTGATAGCTGGTATTTTCTCCTGAATGAAAAAGAGCCTGTCTCTTTTGACATGCATTCTTGCTATCTGCTGATCTTGGCATTTAAGAATGTTGCAGAATAGGACAGGACTGAATTAAGAGAACTTGGATGAGTAAACTCTCTTGTGGCTCTTTAGGAAGTTATCTGCAAAAGAACTTCAGTTGCAAGGAATCCCTTCTACTTAGAACGCAAAAAGGGAAAACTAAACGCCCTTATTGCACACAGTGTGCTATCTGATTTCCCCACCACCCCGATATGTAGCTAGGTTTCTCTGAGGAGAAAGCTTAAATGGTAATTGTTTGGGGTTTTTTTCCCCTAGTGGTGCAAGAATTTTTTGAACAGATGCTGACTGATTCCATTCTGTGCAGTTGGACTGGTGGCTGAGTATTTGTTCAGGCTGCCAAGTTATGAAATGTTTGATGTACAAGCTGAGTGTGAATAAAGGTTTTACTTTGAACAAGATATCTCTGCTGAAAATTCCCTTGCTTACATTTGCATGGATATTGATGACCTGTTAGTTAAATGTGGATAGAAAAATGTCAGACGGACTAAAACAGATCAAATAACATTTCTTCTTAGTTTTGCCCTTCAAATGTTTTATGGTTAATATCACTGGGCTTCCCTCCTCTTCTCTTGATGTGTGTTTATTGGTTGTTACGTGCTTACCTTTTTAAATACAGGAGAAACCCACAAATCATCTGGCTACTTTTATTGTAATTTATGTGAACAGAGTTGTTGACTCTGCTTTCATAGGTGAAGGAATAGTTTCTAAACAGGGTGTGTGCAGAACTCCTTTTTACATTTTTATTTGTATTTAAAATGGTATCTCTGAAAAATAGCAAGCTTTCCAGGGTCTAATATCTTTCAGATATGCTAGGAAAAGCTTGAATAAAGCCTCTTTAGGTCTGTCTCAAGTATTAAAATACTAATGTTTTATATTAAATGATTTTATTTTCAATAAGATCTAGTTACTAATATTTAATCATGATATGAAGTAATTACATAGCATTTCTGAAATAATAGCTAATGCTAGAAATTAAATAGTAAATTCAAAGATTACTTTCTTTCAAAAGGGACACTTCAGTCATGCTATTGGGGTGCTGCAGTACGAGTGTGATCTGGATGAATGTCCTTACATCTCTAGAAAAATTTCAGAAAAAATGCTTCTAGAGGAAAGTGGCGCTAGATGATAGTAAAACTATAAATGACGCCCAGATTTACTTAAATTCATGGAACTAATATCTCATCTAGCTGCCACACCATAGTCAAATAGAATTTAAAGAACTCCAGTAACCTCTATGCATAGAAGCAGTTTTGCAGTTACCTAAAGCCTATATACCCTTTTGTCCTCCTCATGTGTGAGGAGAAAACTAATAACGTGAGAACCAATCTGATTGTTTGTTTATCTAAAAGGCTTCAAAGAAGTTGTACCCAAGCCTTGCTGGCTCCTAGGCGGTAATGCTGAACAAGTAGTGTTACAAACAGCATCGTATTTTTTTGTTCTTGTCAGCTAAGGTTTCCAAATGCTGTAAAATTCTTCTGTGTTTCTGATCCTTCTCATAATATTGTTGTATGATACTATAATTGTACAAGAGTTGTGTCAGCACCCTATGAGCCAACATCTGGAAGCTATTAAAATTCTTCACAGAGCATAGGGTGGCACAGGAGCAACTGATGCATCTGGGAAGATCAAAACCTTTCTGTTGTGCCCTGCTAGGGTAAGTGACTGCCAGGTTAAGGCTGGGAATGTCTCAGGATCCTTCAGACAGACTTCTAGTGTGTATATATATAGTGTGATGCAGGGCTGCGTGTGTAGTATGACCAGGTACCTAAATGCTCCATTTGAAAAGGATATGGAACATTGCTCTTCTGGTTTTGTTACACTCACTCAGTGGCAGTCCAGTCTGTAAAAAGTGACAGCTACTTCTATGTGGATAAATTTCACATCTGAAACCAAATATTTTGAATCTAACTGCATGTCTTGCATTTGATTTGTACATGTGCATGATGGCTCGGTGGCATATGGCATGAATCGTAGGCAGGACATCGTGTCACGTGTGACATGAACTGTACAGTAGTATTTTGTCCATGCTGATGTAATTTGTCTAATCAAACTTAAGGAGCTCACTTAGCAGGGCAACCTAATTTTTCATCTTTCCTTTCTTCTCTGGTACTGGTAGTTTATTCATTATCCAGTTCAAAACCAAGTATTTTAAACACACATCTTGTGAGATTATTTATGCAAGGCCATTTCTGTCTGGTTATTATAGATTTTCTACAGAAATTAGGAAAGCTCATTTTAAAATTCAAGATGAAGAGTAGCTTTTCATTACTACTTTTTCTGGACTCTTACTTTGTCTTATTAATACCATAACTGGCAACCTTCATCAAGCTCCCTTGATTCTCATGATTCTGTTAAGAGGCTGAAAGTACATATTCCAAGAATGGGAAGACAGAATTTCTAGCTGTTAGAGAAACTGGTTTTAGGCAGATGTTCTGTTTAGTTTGGTACCAGTAAAATGATTCATAAGCTTCAAAAGTGGTTCCTGAAATTTTACTTGCACCATCCCTATGAAAATACAACAGGTGAACTAAAAAAAGACAGAAACAGTAGATAATAAATAATATTAGGTGGCTGAGAGTCTCAGATAATTGTTACTCTGTCTGGAGTCTCTGCTGAGTAAGGAGAAAGATTGTACATAAAGCAGTGGCATGTTCAGTGTTATGTACGTGCATGTGTGTGTGTATATATATACATCCCTATATGTATCTAATAGGCTTAATGGATCAAGTCTTGCAGAGAGCTGCATGTTGGCAGAACCTTATACTTGTGATGCTGAAGTCAGAACTCGGGCTGGATGAAACCAATTCCAGGGCCCAAATAAGTAGCTTTACGAACTAGGCTTTACATCTCTTACAATGCCATAGCTGCACAAAAATAAAATCTTCTTGGAAATGAGAAAAGTTTATTAAAAATGCTTCTTATATTTAGTCTGAAATGCTTGCAGGTGTATATATCATCCCTGCTTGTAAAGGGGAGATGAAATTACACCAGAACTTTGCTGAATATATCTGAAGTCTTTCATTCTCTTTTGCTTGTTCAAGTTATCCAAGCCTCAGGTACAGAAATGAATGTCGTACTAGACTATGGCAGAAATCTTGTGATTTGCTACTTAAGACAGTCTCCTTAACTGTGTAGAATGGATGTAACTCCGATGGTGCCATTTAACTTTTCACTGAAATGGTAGCATGTGTCCTCTGCTTAAAACCACTTTTGGGCTGTGCTCATACATTTATTCAGCTTCCAACTCTGTCCCCTGGACTAAAAGCCTTTGCTCTGGTTTGTCTATCTTCGCTCCAGTGAAGGGTGAGGTTAACAGCAATTTGTTAGTGTTGGCATGCAACAACGCTCCTTGGGCTTTCTTTCACTTTTCCTTTCAAGGAGAAAATGCTGAGGCTTTTGGTTATAGGGCCATGATCTAAACATAAACATGTAGTTTTAAGTTAAAAGATGAAATAATTCAATGGCTATGAGACAGGATTGGATTGTAAAGAGAAGAGGTAATGAAATAGTAAAAATTCAGGGGAAAGGTAGGATGCAAGCGAAGCTTGGGGAGATTGAAGTGACCCACTAGCAGACCAGATGGACATAAAACTAAATGAGAACTGACTGGGCTGCAGTAAGTATGAGGGAAGTCTGAAATTGGGAAGGCAAATCCCAAATCACCCCAGACAGAGCCAGACTGTTGCTGACCCTTAGTAGCTCTTCCTACCAAAGAAAAAAATATATTTCTGAGAAATTCAAGAACGGTGTTGCTTTTATAATGGTCACTAACACTCTTCCATAAAAATGGAACAACAAACATAGAATAAATAAATTTTTATTTAGGTTCTACTTGATCTCATAGTAGAGACTTGTAAACCATTTCTTTACTGCTGGGTGCCATACAGCCATTTTTAAGCTGTTACATGCAACGATGCTAGTTCTCTGTCCTGGTTTAACCCCAGCCAGCAACTAAGCACCATGCAGCCGCTCACTCACTCCCCCCCCATCCAGTGGGATGGGGGAGAAAATTGGGAAGAGAAGTAAACCTTGTGGGTTGAGATAAGAATGGTTTAATAGAACAGAAAAGAAGACACTAATAATGATAATGATAACACTAATAAAATGACAACAGTAGCAATAAAAGGATTGGAATGTACAAATGATGCGCAGGGCAATTGCTCACCACCCGCCGACCGACACCCAGCCAGTCCCCGAGCGGCGATTCCCCGCCCCCCCCTTCCCAGTTCCTAAACTAGATGGGACGTCCCATGGTATGGAATACACCGTTGGCCAGTTTGGGTCAGGTGCCCTGGCTGGGCATGAGAAGCTGAAAAATCCTTGACTCTAGTCTAAACACTACTGAGCAACAACTGAAAACACCAGTGTTATCAACATTCTTCTCATACTGAACTCAAAACATAGCACTGTACCAGCTACTAGGAAGACAGTTAACTCTATCCCAGCTGAAACCAGGACATTCTCAAACTGGCCTCTGAAATTGTCTAGATGAGCTGTAGGCTGAATGTCTCCAGGTGACCAATCACTGTTTGGCAGTAGCGGCTTGGTTAGAGACTTTTAGTGGAGCCATTGGCCTGGCAGGGGGAAGAGCTCAGCAGCCTTCCTCCCAGCTCTGCCATGGGTGCTGACAACACCCAGCCTTGGCTTAGAGGTAGCACCATGGCCGAGTGAGGCATGGATGTGCTGTCTTGGCCTGGTGAGTAAAGCTGGAGGGCACAATTGTGTTTGGGTGTGAGCAGGCAGTGTGTGGAAGAAGAGGGACTAGGGAGAGGCTGTGCTGCAGGAACAACTGAAGCAACTACTGCTTGCAGTGTCTGAGACTGCTGTTCCTGGTATTCATGGCAGTACCTACCACTGCTACATAAACTAATTCTGGTGAAAAGTTTCTAGGATGTGTAAGCAGGCATTATTTCCTTTGATATTCCCCACTCTTTGTATTTCTCTACACAACTAATGCCAGACGTAGCAATGGGAGTGTGACTTGGTGATGTAGCATGACATCTAGGCAGTAAGTAGCACTGTTCTGTAGGTATGTGCTCTGTCATGTGTGCATCTTGTACCTTGTGCGTGAAGAAAAGGCAAAGACTTAGTGTTGTTCGTGCTGCGTCTGCCCCTGGCTCTAATGGTTCACGCAAGCAAACTAAGTTTGGGACTACTCAGCACTGGGTTTATTCCTCTGAAATATGACAATAAAAACTGTTTTGTTCTTACCTGACAGAGCTGTCTGCTTGCAATATGTATCACCACATCTGTTTAGTGATTAAACACTGGGTTTTTTTGTTCTGCTAGCCCTGCAAAGCAAGGAAACGAGGAGATAAATTGTATTTTCACTGAATTCCAACCAACTACATCTGCCTGAGGCATTGTAAGTCTACATGCCATTGAAGTCTTATTACTGGTGAAAGTGTATCAACCAGAAGGGATCAAGCTTGATTTTTCAGATTCCAGGCTAGAATCTTGCTGGGCTGAAATCAAGAAATACCTTTCAAGTTGTAATTTAAATGTATGACAAACAGATGAGGCAGCCCTAAAGTACCAAATGTACATATTTACTTTAGAGAACAAGATCATGCTTTAAGACACTGAGGTTAATACTGCCATCCAAATTAAGAGGCCAGGTTTCCTTAAGCAACTGGGATTTTGGTAATCTGAGGACACAGGCATACTCCATACTATAACGAAAGGCAAGAAATCTTTATGGTCCTTGTCAATCAGGAATAAATTTGTCTCTCCAAATCTGGGGATAAGTTTAACCCTATGCTTTTGAGAGAGATACCAGTGAAGCACCTGCCCAAGAAGCTGGTGTGTGCTACCTTGAAGTGCAAGGATATGCAAATAATCCATTTCTAGCTACTTTTAGAGGAGACCAGATCATTACAATATAAATGACTAATTCTACATGGAAAAAGTATGGAAAATAAAAGAATTTTATTCCTGTGTCTTGCAAGTAATTAGCTCAGTTCCTGAGAAGGTAACACAATATATAGTTCACCTCTAAATGCTGATCTACTATTGTCTTGAGGTACTAAGGGCTATGCAGAACTGCATGTTGTAGATCTAACAATTGAGGCGAAATTAGGCTTTGACTAATAGAGAAGAAAGCCTAGTAGATATCCAGGTTTCCACCCTACAGGCTGGCTTCACTGGAAAGATAAATGTAACTGATTTGTGCTAGCTTTTCTGCCCAAGAGCTATAGTGTTGCGCATTGTTTTGGAAAACGTTTACAGGCTGGAGAAATGGGCCAGCAGGAACCTCAAGCAGTTCAACAAAGGGAAATGCAAAGTTCTACACCTGGGAAAGAACGATCCCAGCTGCCAGGACATGCTGGAAAGCAGAAAGGACCCTCGGGGGTCCTGGTGGGCACCAGGTTGAACACGAGGCAGCAGTGTGCCCTTGTGGTAAAGGCAGTGAATGGTATCTTGGGCTGCATTAGGAGGAGTGTTGCCAGCAGGTTGAGGGAGGTGATCCCTTCCAGTCTACTCGGCACTGGTGAGGCCACAGCTGGAGTGCAGGGTGCAGTACTGGGCTCCCCAATACAAGAGAGATGTGGAGCTATGAGGGAAAAGCCCAGTGAAGGATGACTAAGATGATGAAGGGACTGAAGCATCTCTCCTATGAGGAAAGGCTGAGAGAGCTGGGACTGTTCAGCCTGGAGAAGGGAAGGCTCAGGAAGGATTGCTCCACATGTGCGAATACCTGCAGGGAGGGTGCAAAGCGGATGGATGGAGCCAGGCTCTTTTCCTTGGTGCCCAGTGCCAGGACCAGAGGCAATGGGCACAACCTGAAACACAGGAGGTTCCCCCTGAACATCAGGAAACACTTTTTCACTGTGAGGGTGACCGAGCACTGGCAGAGGTTGCCCAGAGAGGTTGTGGAGTCTCCGTCCTTGGTGATGTTGAAAAGCCATCTGGACGTGGTCCTGGGCAGCCTGCCCTGGGTGACCCTGCCTGAGCTGGGGGACTGGACAAGATGACCTCCTGAGGTGCCTTCCAGCCTCAGCCATTCTGTGAAGTTACACTGAAATGAAGCTTCTGCATATGCTTAGCTTTTGAGAAACAAGTGCTTCTAATGCTTTTCTGCTATGAAACTACTATTAAAAATACATCTGATTATCAAAATCTTTTGCAGGCTAAATAAGAGTTTATTGGCACTGAATATTAGATAGGGTTCAGAGATGTCATATTTTCCTATTGCTGTGCCAAAGCTATTAAAGCTGCACCTGAAACTAACAACTCTAAACAGGCAGTCTTTCTTTGGCTTTACTGTAAGAAAGATAAAGTCCTCTTCTTCAAAGTCTGTTTATGGATTGCTGGTTTTAATAAAAAAATCTGACCTTGCACAACTGCTGTTCTTTAACATGCACAGTTATAACTTGTTTGTGCTCTGTATTTAAAACAAAGTGCAGAAGACAAAGTAGAAGTGGTACTGGCGTTTTTTTTTTCTTTTTCCCCAGAACGCCTGCAGCTATGATTTTCCTCTCAGTAAAGATTTTTGACCTAAAGGAATAAAGAGTAGGCAGATGCTCAGAGAACAAGTGATAAGGATCTAGGAAGGTTTTAAGACCTGCAGCTCACGACAAACTAAAATCCTTTGCAAACAGATTTACAATTAGCTTCTTAGCTATGTTCTGATGAGATTTCTGAGGACTCAAGGAATTCTTGGTGGTTCAGAAAGAGAACTTAACCTTGTCTTAATATGCCTCATGTTCTGTTAGCTATGCAGAGGCAATGGAAAACATTTGTCAAAACAGATGGCAGTGCTAGCCCCCCGCCATTGAATACAAATGGTAAGTTCAAGGTCCAGTTAATGGCGGGTGAGCCAAGAAACATTTGGAGATTTAGTTTAACATTGAATGTACCCCAAAGAATACAGTATTACAATTCCAGGACTTCTTGGCTATGGCCAAACTCTGAATACTGCAAGAACAGTCATTTCATAGTTTACACTTCCAGCCAGAACAAAGAACTGCTGAGGTACACGAAAACTAAGATGTAGCAGTTAACACGGTTTTCAAGATTTTTGAAAAGACATGTTCGACAGCTGGTTCAGTCCAGCAGAACATTTTTGCCTAGTGCTTCATGACAGTCTACTGTGCCATTCAATTGTTTTTCATATACTAAAATAATATTTATCATAAAAGCAATTATGTGTATAGAATATACTAAGAGACTAAATGTGAAAATATCTGGGTTTTCTATTAAAAAAATGCTGGCATGTTACACTAAGTTTCACAGAACAGTTAGGTAAAATGTGGAAACTATGATCTGTGTAGCTGAAGTGTTTGTAATTGCTGGTGGCATGACTACTAAAAGCAAAACAAAGTTGCAGAGATGTTGTCTTACATGCATCCAATGAAATAGATACAGGGTAATTTGTGCTTATTAAGTTAATGAAAAAAGCAATGATTTAAACAACTCGCTGTTACATAAACAGATGTTACTTGCCTGAGTTTAAAATATGAATAAAGAAAAAGCTCCTACAAAGTGTTTGCAATAGTGACAGCAGTGCTTTTTATTGATCCTAGTTATTTAATCATGTATTATTCTGTAAAGGTAGTTGGTTTTTTGGGTAGTGTTTTTTGTTTGTTTGTTTTATGGAACGGATACAATGCTACCCACTGCGATGCCGTAAGTGCAATCTTATACTGCACCATGTCTGTCTCTACTTATGTACCCTTTGCCTGTATGTTAGGAATTAGGCATCGAAACTGAGATGTGTAAAGCATCTCATCTGTTGAAAGCATAAATAACTTCTTAGTCTTACACACAAGTGCCTGTCATCAGGTTCGGAATGTTTCTTCCCAGTTATACCTCACTGCACTCCCTTCTTCCTTCTGCACATTGCAGGGAATGTACAGCCTTAACTTAAAATCAAGAGCAAGGGCTGAAAGATAACTAACATGCCTGATAGTTACCAGACTACCCATATCTGCTTTCCTCAGCTGAGCATTAATGACTTCATAAGGATTAGTTAAGGCTACCAGACCTACCCTACTTTTTTATTCTAGAATTTCTTGAACCTACAGGATAGACTTTTAAACTGATGAGTGAAAACCAAGTTACTGTTAACTGTATCTTAAGGTAAGCTGTTAAATGCCCAGTGTTACTATTTTATTTATTTAGAGTTGTAAAGAAGTGTTCATGTGCACTATGCCCTGTGTTGTAACTTGCTTCTGAGTATGGAATGATGGTAGGTACTTAATTTCTATACCTGTGGTTTCAGATTGGACCTAGAGACCATATTTAAAATCCAACTAATCTTGAAGCTGTGAAAGTCTTCCTCGTCAAAACCCTTGTGATCTTTACGCAACAAATTTGGTGAATATGTCACCATTACTTCCTACGAAGCAGAATTGAGAGATATGTGAAAAAAGCTGTTAAATCTTCCCTTAGGAATTAGGCACTGAAGATGAGTGCAAGACCAATATGCAGATGTTAACACACATCAGTTGCCAGTAATATTCAACTTGGAAAACATTTTATGTTCCAAATAACTGTGGCAGATCTACAATAAAGTATGTAGAGATGTGGGAGGTAATCATTAATACTAAGGATTTTGAGGATCTTCTTGACAGATAACAGCCTGCTGTTGCAGCTGTCTTGGGAGAATTGCTGTTACTTGGAAGCAGCACACTTCTATGCCTCTTTTCTTGACAGTGTCTGGGATTAATTAAGTCTGCTGTTACCTAAATATCTCTATAGTCAAGAATCTATCTTAAAGGAAATGGCTGCAGAGATCCAAATTGAATGGCAAAGAATTATGGTTGCCAAATTGCCTTACATAGGTATTTTTTTTAGCTGAGATTTTCACTGTGTAGTTAGACACTAACAAAAGTCATTCCTGGATTGAAGCATTTGGAAACAGTATAAGGGAACGGAGATGGATGTACAGAACTAGAAAACAACTCCTTTGAGTGTATCCATTATTTAAAACAGAAAAAAAAAAATCTGTAAGTGAATTGAGTTTTCAGAAGTTTGGCTAATGAACAAGGTACTTGAGGGGTTTTGTGTGAATGTGTTCAGTACTGTACAAACAAAAGAAATGTTATTTTCCATTAATACCTCTATAAACCTAGGTTCTTCTACTTTAATCTTACAGTGACAATAATACAACATTTTATTTCATGATTTGCTAAGGCTATTAATCCTATGAGCATAGATCATTTTGTTAAAACACAATTGAAATGTAGCAACCTGTCTACTTTATCCTCCTAGTCAAATTTGTCCTCATTTGACAGTGTTCCTTTCTAATTTTGACTTACTAAATTCTGTGAGAAAGAACAATGGTGGCCCCCTCTTTCTTATTACACAGGATCAACTGATCAGATAATTTAAGGTCTGATAAAGTATCTCAGTGAATTCAGCTGTATGCAGTAAGCATTGCTGTTATTAGGCCATGTTAAAGCAAGCATGCAATTCCTAATTCTTTCATAAACAGCATCAATATACTATGCTTAGCAAGTACCTCTTCCTCCTGTAGAACATGGTTTTGGTTTTGTTTTGAATTTTAAAATGTACCATGTCATTTTAAGTTGGTAAATGGTGTGATTTACTAACTTTCTTGATTGATAGATTGTCTTGGCATCTTGTGAGGACTGCATTCTAGCTTTCTTCCCTTAAAATACAGTCAGTTCTAAGAAAGCAGCATTATTCTTGTGAAAACAGCATTTATATATTTCTCTTGCTTGTTTATCCTCAGCATCATCTTACTGGGAACATGTTTAATCTGCCAAAAGATCTTCTGAACTCTGACTGCAAACCATTCTGCAGTCCAAGTTTCTCATGCAAATACGTATGAGTTCAGGTAGGTAGAGAACTTCAGGTTCTCTAAGCACGTTATCCGCAACCAACTTTATAGTTTTCTGAGCCTTATGACTGCTGCATATTCAAAGCACTGTTGACTTATTGTACTTGTCATTTAATTTGACTGTATAACTTCTATCTAGGCAGTTTGTTTTCAATCTTACCTCAGTATTCACAACCTCATCTTGCTGAGAAGTCTTACCCAGGCTCCTTATCCTGAAAACTTGGGGATTTTTATTTGTTTGATTCATTTCCATGGCTTGCAAGCAATCCAGCTTTTGTTCAGTTGGTGTTCGGTAGGCTGGGGCATGCCTCTGCACTGCTTGGGTTTTCTTTAATCAACATATGGACTATAATATATTGTTTGTTTTGAATCTGATGTCATGGGAAAAAGTGTTGCTTGAGTCAGTATGGAAACTTGCCCAGATACGTTCAAGTTGTTTCTTCCTTGACTGTAGTATCTGCTTGAAACTTTTCACTTGCCTTCTAATGGCTATTCCTGCTCATCCACAGGCTGTTTCCAGTCCAAATATAGTGCTACTTGATTGAAAAAATCCAAGAAACGGTTCTCTTTCTGGCACGTGTTTAACAATCCCGACCAAATCCCTTCTGAAATGCCATGGTCCAGTTTGTCATAGAAGGTCACAGGCTTGCTAAGGCTGTCCCTCTGGACACTTCAGTGACTTCTGCATCTGCATGGCTAAAAAACTCTGCTGATATCTGGAATGTTTTTCAAACCCTTTTTTCCCCTCCCTCTGAAGTTGCTGTGAGGAAGCAGTGACCTAGGGTACCCTTGTGAAACTCCTATTGACCCGCCATTTGGAATGTCCAGCTAGTTCAGGGCTGTGCCCTACATCGGGGTCCTGTGTTTGGGGTTTTTTTGTACTGAAGGAGCCTCTCAGATATTTGGGAATGACTTTAAAAGCACAGCCAAAGTGATTTTATTTGCTTGGCTGCTTAACTAAAGAATATTAGTCAGGGCAAACTAATGTAACTCCACTGATATTAATAGAGCTGAGTTGCAACAACTGAAGAAAAAGCCCTTAAATTGTAGGAAAATTATTATACAGGCTGAGCTTAAAAGGCTCTAATGCTGTCTTACAGTGTTTACTACCCAACTAATTTCTAATTAGCTTTTTCTTTCTTGTTAACTTTTCTATTACACTTTTTTCTGTTGATCTCATAGTTTTACTGTAAGAAAACAACACGGTTCTGATCAAGATAAAGCTGTCCTGAGCTGTACCTTCAGATGTATAGTACCTGGTCAGGACAAGAGGCTCAGCAGGCTTCAGAGTTTGCATGTTCCTGTTGAAACATTCAGAAAATCAAGATGTAAAGTTTCTGTTTTATAAAAACCAACTGGGATTTTTCTGTAACTCTTAACCCAGCTGATCAAGGATGGATTTTCCTGGGGACAAAAAAGATACCGTTCTAACTTCAGGGTTGTCTCGGTGCCAGATTTCAAGCTCCCGTTATAAATCATCATGGCTCTTCAGAAAACAGATGAAAAATATGAATGTTGGCAAAACCATCCTTCACTAAGTTTGTTCCAAAAATGGCTGAACTATTTTCTATCAAACTTTAAAAAAAAATAAAAATCCAGAGTCCAAGAAGAAGAAATTTCAACCTGACTGGTTGAAGTTTGACATATTTGAAAACTAAGGTATGTAATTAAATAATTAGTCAGACTGAACTGTCAGTATCACAGTGTGCTCACCTTTTAAAAGTCACATAAAGACTAAAGGGAAGGGTGAAGATAAGCCTATTCTGTTTTTCTAACAAAAAATACCTTGGTAGGCAGACAAGGTCCTTGAACAGAACTGGATGCTATGGGACATTATAAGTGGTGGGATTGAATATAGCGTGGGTAGCATTTATTTATTAGCTAGCTGGATGCTATTGGAAGATGTGAAAAAATGTTTGTAGATCATATATTTTTTAAAAATACAGAAAAGAAATTCTGGAAAGTGTAATCAACACTTTTAAATTTGTTAATTTTGCTTAACTTTTTCCAGGATGCTTCCCAGCATGTAGCCAATTTGTGTGTGGTTATTAAACTATATATATAAAAAAAATTTCCTTCTTCACTTTCACTAAAGGAGAAAAAAACAAACAAAACACACAAAAAAACTCCACAACCGAAAAAACCCAAACTGTCATCCATTACAGAATAGTGGTCATGTTTTGCAAGTGCTGCAAAATATTTTCTGGCGTTCTAAGTTGTGTTGCATGCTTTCTTAGTTTCGTGTAAAATGACTTTGATCATACTCTCAGAAGTGATGTTAGTAATCATTTCTTAACACACTATGGAGTTAGGTCTACTTCAATGTCATCTGACTAACCACTCCTATTTTTGTCAGCATTAGAAATATTATGTAATATGGTTTGCTGAGGAACTACGTGTAGGGACATCTTTGGTTGCTTTTAGCTGGCTTTGGATGAGTTGCTGAAGACTGCAAAACCTAAATAGTAAAAAGGGGCTAAGATATCCCAGCTTTTCTCAGGCAGTAGTCATCAGAGAGGGCAAGTGTGTAACGTCACCAAAGAATTAAAAATATGCTTATGGAACAATGCATATTCTACTGTCTAAAGCACTTTGGATTTGAACTCAATGGGGGACTAAGTTATAACTGAAGCCTAGAGACCTCATTGAAGTCAGTCTATTCTGGACACCCTTAAGTTGCAATGAAGATGATGACAAAATTTAATTTATCTACAAATGGACTCAGAATAAACAACTACTTGAATGGAATCTTCCTTTTATTCAGAAGCTAGGATAATGCTTTTTGTTAGCTTGTCTCATCTATTGCATTTCCAGGCCATCTACCAACACAGTTAGTTATCCCTTTAGCTGCTCCTATGTATATGATGATGAGAGAGAAACCAGGAGCCAGACTGAGACTATATGGACTATCATGACACCTTTGTCTGTTGCATTCAATGGGTTTTGCTCAGAAAAAAAGCATCTGGCCCTGAGGAACACCACTTGGCACTGACAAATGTGCATGTATTCTGATATTCGAACTGAGGGATCATGTCCTGAGATTTCTTCTTGGTTACTAGCCTGTATGACTAGTGTTTTTAAAATAGTGGAGGCGATATCCAGGATATTTTTGCTATTTATAATTCCCATTGTTGTAACTCTCTGGGGATGATTAGATCGGATGACTTCAGTGGTGTGATAGCTATTGATATAAATAACTTTCCAGAAGATTTCCTTATGACTTCAGAACAAATTAGCCACTAAGAAAAACATTTCTGAAGGAGTTTAGAGTCCTAGCTATTTTCTGAAAACCACAGTAGGCACTGATCTGCATAAAGAAGAGCTAAAAATGTTTAAAAGCTAATCTTTGGGTGCCTAGGCTTTTCATTAAAAACAAACAAATAAATCCAAACAAAACAAAAACCAAAAAACAATTTCAAACACCTAGGTCCCATTATCAGGAGTCACAGGCTCCTCGGTTTCTTAAACACTTCTGAATATTGTGGTTTCTGAGAAGTTTAGAGAAAATGGAAGAAACGCTTACCTAGATGAAAGACAAAATAAACTCTCTGTATTCATCAGTGATCAGAAACAAATAGTGTAGTTCAGTGAATAGCTAGGGAAATCTGGCCAAGGGACAGACAATTATCCAAAACTCTCCACTTATTTGAAGCATACCTAAAGGTCTGCTGTTGGAAAAGGTCCTTCCTGTGAGACTTCCAGTGTTTCCTGGTTTCAGACAGGAAAGGAACAGTGGGAGAAGTGCCTCTCGCTCTATTTTGGTACTTCTGCTTCTGATGCCTGAAGAAGGGAAGCAGAGGCATGGTGTGTGTTTGACAATAAATTAACAAACTTCTAATCGCTCTTCCATGTGGGTTTATTTCATTTCATGTTTTGGCTGTGATTTTTAAATCATGTTTTTGTGGACTAATGCTGAGGAATTGTTTCACTCTTCCCTGGGAGGACCAAAGATTTCAGGCAGTCCAGAGGTCTAAATAACCAAAAGGTGAACCTGTTTGTCATTCTTTTCCTTTCTAAATGTGAGTTCATGCACCCAAATACTCAAACTTTGTGTGTCTGCCTGTGTGTGTGTGTGTATACAAGTACAATTTGGATAACCTTCTTAGTTTACCTGTGAAAACTGGAATTCTTAGACCCGATTGTTAATTGATTGAGAGACCTTGGATGTCATAGGAATCTGCCCCTACATTTCAATGATTTCATCAGAAGAGACTTTAGCTAGCAACAGAAAACACTGAAAGTCTTTGACATGTTCTCACACTTGGGTTTTTCAATTATCTGACTTATGTGGAAAGCTGCTTCTAGCCCATAACAGGTGTGCAAATAGCATCCTATAAAGATTTGCTTGATTTATTGAAAAGACAGATACTACCATGGCAGCAAAACATTCAAGGTGTTTGAGGTAGCCACAACTCTTTACCTTAGCAGAATGAATTTAGCTAAACATTATTCCAATATGAAATGCTTGCCATACTGTGGTGTGCTGTTTGCTACGTGGAAACACAGATGTTCCTCAGCTCAGTAATGCTCCATGCACCTCAAAACTTTCCTCTCTGAGTGACAGCCCTGCTTTTCTTGGAGAATATTTTAGAAGTGTTTCAGAGCCATCTAAAATCGGGAACCTCCAGAGAATGAGCTAATCCCTTGGCCAAGGAAATATGAATATATTTGAAATTTAGTAAAACCTCTGAGACTTGCTGAAGTTGCCTAATGCTAATCAGTCAGCAAGACTCTGCAGAGCAGGAACAAGGCTGGCACCATGTACTCCCTGGTGCCAAGGGAGTACAATCCTTGCCTGTCACAGTAAAATTAGTGTTGCTTTAGGTAAATGAACTGCAATGAACCTTTCTGCAAAAAAAAAAAAATCAGTTATTCTTACCTGCCTAATGAAAATGTAGAGGATTACTTAGTATATTTACAGTGAAATAAGTGTATTGTCGTGCTGAATTAGATCAGTGATATGTTACCATAGATAGTGGAGACAAGTAGCAAATGCTTCTGAAAAGTGTAGGAAATGCAGTTGTAAGATCACATGCAATAATCTACTCATAGGGGAATGTTTCCCTTAATTAGAGACTGTTTATAATTTGGAATGATAGACTTGCATCTTTTCAAGACTCTTTTTCTTATTTCCAGTTTAATCTAGATGATATTGCTAGCCTTGATGTAAACACTAGGGGATGCAACCATATCTGTGGGAAAGAGGGAAGCTTCTTTTCATGAGACTTTATACGTACTAAAAGACAAGCTTTAGGTAAACTGATTATAATATAAGCAGCTGACAAAAGTAAAAGGTATCCTATGTAATATTCTAAAAAGAGTAATTTGATCAAATTTGTTTCTGCATCTACTGCAGACTGAAAAGCTGCTTGAGTTCTAGCCTATTTTTCTAATCAAAAGTTCCTCCCTGATGTTTCTTCAGGACCCAGATAAATAAGTACATGCCTTAAAAAACAAACAAACAAATATATCAGTATTCATTTTCAGTTCTACTCATTCCACAGACTAAATGTATAAGAGCAGTGCTGTTCCCTCCATCCTTCCAGCCTTCAATTGTCTGCAAATTTCAGATGACTTGAGATGAGGGGAGCGTGCAGTGTCCATACAAACCACTGAGCTAAGGCTATTTCAAAATTTGGTTGGTGTAATGAGCTCAAGCTCTCCATTTCCACCCCTCTAACATGTATTAATATGGGCTTCCTTACCGAAGGAAGTGTTTCTCATGTGAATGTATAATAAACAAGCATGTTCCTCCCTTTCTGCTTTATCACTGAATGCTGTCTTTTCTAAATTACCCACAACTGTTTTGTCTGTTTCTTAAATATTTTCTTTCCTTGTTGAAGTCACTGATTAAGGCCAATGATTATTATGCACTGCGTTTTGTTTAACAAGTTTCTACTTTGATTGCCAGGAGATGCCTAATCTCTTAACCAGATCTTCTGCCAGGACTTGTTAAAAAAAAATCTCTTTTGCCCATCAAACCAAGTACTGGATGAGGGAATTATTCACCTGAGACCACCAAGTACTGTCATGAGCTAAAGCTCTGCAGCAGGTCTGTAAAAGGACGAGGGGAGAGACTTGGCCAGTGCATTATGTTCCCAGTCAAGTGTCATACTTGGGTGTATTTGACTAGAATTTCTCCACTGGAAATAAAGGAGGTATTCAAAAGAGAGATTATCTGAAGATACCAGGGAGGAATTCTGTTGCTTCCTCTGGTATTTTCTGAGTGTCAGCAAGCTGGTGATCCGAGACGCTACCAAGACAGTTCTTTGCTGCAGAAAACTGGCGCTGAGGAAGCTGCCACCTGGCAGAGTGGTGTGTTACTGCCTCCTTTTTCTGTGCTGCTGCTGCTCCCTGGTGTGAGGGAGAGGTCATGGTAGAAATCCATAATTCATTAGCCATGTTAGGTACTCTTTTTCTCATGTTCACTCTAGATTGACTGTGATAGTGGCAGAGAAAAAGAATATTCACTTGCTCTCATCTCTGTCCTTGTAACTATGAGATTTTTAGTCTTCTCTATGAATTTTCACACAGACTTATTTTTAGAGACTTGTTCTGTGAAACCATCTAGGTTCCTCAAAAAAAAAATTTAAAAAAATCCTACTTTTCAAAGATCAAATTTAAAGTTAACCAATCTCTGCTGTCCTGCTTGATCTGGATTTACTGCTTTCAAAATATAAACACTTCTACAATCTGTATGACTACATGGAGTAATTACCTGTAGCAGGAAGGTGACGTATTTGTTCAAATTAAGTTAATTTTCAACACTAAAATCTAATCAGAAGCAAAATATAGTAGGAGAAAGAATTAAAAAACTAACACTATTTTCCCATTCTAGCTCCAACAAAAGTTTTTTCATTTTCATATCCTGACTTCTGACACAAGATACTTTCAGATTTGATAGAATAAGTTGATTATATTGAGTCTAAGCTTTAGAAGAAAGTATTTTTGTTCCCTGTTTTTGATCAGAGATACCTTTCTAATTAAGGAAAAAAAAAAAACCAAACCAGCAAATAAATCCTTCATGGTCAATCTCTAGGGGAAAAAAAAAAAAGGCTTTGAAAAGATGTTTGAATTGCAAATAGACACCTTTGCTAATGCATTCATAGTGCTGCCAGGCTTGAATTGCAGATGGCCACTGTTTGAAAGCTTATCAAGTTACTCTTTCATCCCACTAACAGATGGTGAAGTAGCAAAAGTCAGGTCTCACTTTTCAGGGATCTGTCTTCCATACTCTCTTGACCACAGGGTAGGAGAATGAAGGTCATCCTGTGGAAACATGGCAGGCATTTACACTTCAGTATCTGGGTGTAACTGTGTGCTGGCTCTGACATTTGGAGAGGAATCACGAGGGGTTTGTGATAAAGGTCCAGTATCCTGTTCTTGGAGGGTCTGGGAAGATTGGCCCTCATCTGAGCTTACCACCCTTTCTTCAAAACCTGACCTTGTAGCAGAATGCTCTTTGGCTTAGAAAGAAAGACATTTCTGAAGGATAAGCTGTCTCTTGCTTTATCGTGTGTATCTTAAACCCCATGTGCCCCTCTAGAAGGTCTTGGTCCCATCACTTCAAACAATGGACAACAGATTTCACTATAGCACTTGTAATATACCTGTCTGTGATGTGTCCTTTCCTTGCTTCCAGTAGGCAATTTTATTGTAAAGTAGCAAGCAAATTAATTGATGTTGAAATCCCTTGTGTCTTTTCTATGAGCCCTTTGTGTTGTGGTATATGGGTTTGATTTTTTTTTTTTAGGCTTTTTCTAGGAGACCTTACTAAAGCATTAATAAGATATAAACACTGCAACGGCTTCTAGGCTTTGATATTGATATTGGCTCCTGACACACTTCAGATAAAGAGGTTTCTCTGCACCAGTTTACATTATAAATTGTCAGGTAATTTAGTGTACAAAGAAAACGTGCAAGGGAACGTATGAAAGTGAAGTGAACGCTCTTGGGCTTTTGTGATGGACTAAAACAGCAATATAGCCATTGTGGTGGCTTTGTGGAACAGTGCCACTCTGGAGAGTGGCCACGGGGATGGACAAAGAGATGAGGGTAGGAGGGGGTCCCATTATTAAGTTTTCTACAGAGTGCATGAAAACCGCATCACCAGTGTGGGGAAATGTAGACTTCTGGCATTTCTGTTTGTAGCTCTCCACACTGCTGCGATCAAACAAATGCATACAGGGTAGGATTAGTGGCCTGCTGTCCAGTTGCCTTTGAGGCTATATTTACCTTCATGTCCACAGAAATTCACCTGTGCTTGAGGACATCAATTATCCTCAACCTTTATATTTTCTTAGAATAGTTGGGGAAACACTTTTTCTAAAATAATGTCCATTATAGACCTGAGTTTTGTTCTTCCTTCTCTACTTGATAACCAGGAGGTCTAGATAGCTACGGCATGTATACTCTTCCATTTATATAGAGAGAAAACAACTATAAAAATGTTGGAACATTGTTTGAATAATAATTAACTTCAAACTGAAGGTAATAATAAATTATTCTCCATTTTATTCCCACTGTTATGTAGTTGCTATTCATTTTTATGTTAGTCTGTGTCAAGAGATTTGATAGTAGCTATCAATCTGTTTAAAAATTTGGAGTGAAGAATTTGTACTCTTCCAGTTGATTTAGGTATCACAGAAATCCTGCGGTTTATAAAGGTGACACAGAAAATAATTTAGTTGCCTTTTGAGGTCAATGATGGTGATAGCTTGGGGATTTAGTTGGGCACTTGAGCCCAGCTTCTTTAATCTGTCTTCAGTGGCTCTCACTCTCTAGCTTGAATATGGAGTGAAAGAGAGAACTGGATCTAAGCAGGGACACCAGCGCAGGTAGAAGCGGCTCGTAATTCAGCTTAGTCATTGCAAAGGGTATGGATGCAAAAAGCTGAACCACCTGGCTCTGTGTTCAAGCTGAAATCTCAGCATTGCTACCACAGGTGGTATAGGTAGTGTGACTTCTCTGCACAAGACCTGTTGTTCTCTGAAAGTGGGGCCCATTTGTCCAAATGAGTCCCTCAAGGCTCTGTACTCTGACAGAGAACAAATAATTTAAGATAATGAAAAAGAAACTTTGAATCAACTGCCTATACTCAAATGTCAGAAGGAGGTTCTTCCTAATATCAAGGGTCTTCAGTTCTAAGTGCAAATTTTCAAGCCATAGCTGAGCAACTTAATCATTTACCTTTCCAGCCATGGTAAATTGTCTTCTTATGGGAGAACTGCATGCAGAAACTAGTTTAATGCTAGTTTCCTGTAGAAAAACAGGGGTGTGAGAATTATCACTTGAGCTGCTCAGCCTGGTTTTAAGGGTGTTTTTGCTGTGAGGGAGACCTAAAAACAGAGCTAATAAACACAAGGATCTTCCCTTTAGTGCTTGTCGTCTTGTTTGTATTGCAGATCTGCAGCTGATACGTGATTGCTAGTTCTTTGTGTGTATGACCTTGCATAATAAACCAGCTGAATTCAAATGTATTTTTCATAGCTTCCTCTTCTGTTCATGCTCCAGTCTTCTCTTGCTGGAAGGAGCTGGCACGTCATTGCATTTTTGCAAAAGTAATAAGTTCCTCTTGAAGGGGTAAATCAGAAAGTCATAATAAAACGCAACAACCCAGACAGCTGACAACATGTTTTAGAAACAGCTGAAAATGAAATGAAAAACCCTTCAAACTTGTTGTTCTCAAGCTGCTCGTGTTAAATCTGTTCTGTAACTGCTGCCTGCACAAATGTAGTAGGAATTAACCTTTTCTTGTGTTACTCTAAGACAAACACCGCTCTGGAAGTGGATAGTTTACAACATGTGTAGTACTGCACATGTATGTATTTGAAATACTGATCTTTAGACCCCAGTACCTACAGTAAACTCCTTTTGCACTGTATTCCTTACTATAGTTTAACACCTTTTCAAACTCGGTTGTGAATCAATTTTGTACTTCCTTGGACATTTTCCCCCCCGCCCCTTTCTTTTTAAAAGCATATATTAGCTTATATATCTATAGATAGTTCTTTCAGAAATTATGGAGCTTATAAAAACTCTTAAAATAATTAGAAAGGGTTTGAAAATGAAATGAATGCAACAGTCAGTTATCCAGAATTCAAATGTGTGCAAGTGCTTTAGGCTCTAATGAGGTGATGGATTGTCTGCAGCTCTTTCTGAAAAATTTTAGTGTACCTTTTAATTTCAAGCTTATGAATAGTGGCCTTGGAACATGTTTTGATTATGATACAACTTCAAGTTATCTGCTGCCCTACTTTGATTCCCATGGCAGTATCTTTCAGGAGTTCTCTTGGTTTTAAAAAAAAAAAAAAAAAAGGCTTTGATACATGACTAAATGCCTTAAGGTACAGAAGAAGGGCACTTCTGTCCTTGCATAAATAGGGAATGACAGCAGTAGACAGGAGCAGAAAACTTCAGGATGAGTTGTGGGAAATCTCTAGATGCATTCTTCTTTTCATGACTGGTTAATGAATTCATGGGAGTGGAATTCAAGGTGGAGTCTTTTTCAAGTTATTTCTAAAAGTGAATAGCTATGGTGCTTACATGAACTGCATAAAATGCTTTTGTTTAGGTGCTTTAATGAAAGTTGCTGGATACCAGGCTCTTCTCAAAACGTGGCCCTAAGTCACTGTAGTTCTGAAATAAGATTGAATCGATCAGGTGAGTACAGATCCCATTCATTCTGGTAATAAAATAACACTGCCCATCTGTGAGCAATCTGAACAGAGGGTAATTTCATAAATATAAATTTTATGAAATAAATACAACAAAGAGTTGGTAGTTTTTGTCACAGGATGGAGACCTGTGTAGACCCCTGTGACCTCTCTGGAAATTAGAAAGCAGGTAGAGAGTGGTTCCTGTAAATGCTCTACCTTTCATGCTCAAGCATAACCTTGGCATTCACTTCCTTTATCTTAAGGATACAAATATATAAATATAACAGAAAATAACTAGAGTTACATGTTTGATAAATTACCACTGTGACCTTGGTCATACCCTGAAGTATCAGCTTCATGTGGTATCAGCTAAGGCTTTGTGTCATGATTTGTCATTTGTGCAGCTGCCAGATGCTCACAAATTTGTTGACTGTGAAATCTGACAATAAAAGCATTGTGGGAATTTATTAAAAAGTCTTGATTTGTTTGTTGATCTTCATCTTAACTATTTTGATACGTGGCTATTTACAAGTTATTGAGCAAAGAGTGAGGACACCCAAAAGTAATTATTGCAATGGCTAACCCGTTCCTAAATGCCATGTAAAAACCTGAATGACAAAGTTAAATTTCCAAATATAAGCACAGCATGCAGGGATTAATTATATTTGTTAGGAAACCATAGTAAATTGATATTCACTTTTATAGATGCCTATTTAATAACTTAAACGCACCAGTAACCTAATGCTCAGAAGAAAACAATATCTCAGCAGTACCTCCATAATTAAGACTTCAGTTCCCAGTGTCAGGCTGCCTTCGGGGAGTGTGCTGTCAGGAGTCTAGACACATTTTTGTGATACCCGATATTGTTGTTTCAATGCAATAGGCAACTTCACGTTCAGCTGGAGCAGTGCAAATGATAATATTATGGCATGGCAGTGTTATTCTTTTAACGGATGGTTTGTACCTCTAACAAGGAAAGTTTTATGAAATTTGTATTGGCTTGGTTTACAGAAAGCATACCTATTTAGTGGTTCACTTTGCTATAACTTTTCTATTTTACATTATTGCTTGGTGCATAGGGAAAGAATTGCTTAAAATTTTTTTTCTTTCCTCTATTTTTCTTGCTTTTGTCTTTAAAAAGCTCCAAAGAATTTCTGTGTACAATGTGGTTTGAAATAGAAAAAGGTATTAACTTTGAACAGGCATTTTGTTTTAGTAAGTATCCATTTCAGGACTCTTGTGTATTTATTGGTGTGAATGGCACAGCTTCAAAGGATAAAGATAAATATTTCATTCTTAGTGTTGAAAAGAACCTACTGTCAGCAGAAAAGCTTTTTGAACTGGTTGGAACCTAGATCTGAGAAGTTATTAATTTCTGACATCTCTTAGGCTATCTCTTTTCTTTTTAGCTTGCTTTACTGAACATCATTTGTTACAGCCAGAATAACTGGCACCATCTTGTCCGGAGTGGAAGGCTTGGGGCAGGGGAGGATCGGCACCAGGTACTCTGCCGTCTGTGCTGGTGTCCCAGGCTTGTGTAGAGTCACACTTGGGCACCTAGAGAAGTAACCTGCCTTTCGGTTATGTCAGTATCTTCTGTGTGCAGTTACCTGCAAATCCTTGAAATCTGGTATAGGGGCCTAACATCTAATTTATGAGTTTAGGAATTCAGGTCTGGAAATTTTGTCTTAACCCTTTTCTATAGTGGGAGTGCCCATCTGCACACAAATGTGAAACCTAACCTGAAACAATCTTTTTCTGGAAGTGAGCTGCACATAGAAATTTGACCTATAAAGATGCCCCCTATTTTATTAAAGTCCTTTTTATGTTTGGTTGTTTGGTTGGTTTTTTTTCTCCCCCAAACCTTTTCAGTTTACCAAGCTTAGGCTAGGATGTGAAAATCCATCTATGCTCTATCTGCCTATTACACCCTCCCCTGAGAAGGAACGTTTTGCAGCCTACACCAACAATACTGTGTGATGCAGACAAGAACCTCAAGCCTTGTGGCAGTTGGACAGTCCCAACAGGTGACACTGTTGGAGGAGAGTGATCGATCCAGGTGACTGACTGCTGTGCCCCAGCAGGAAAGGGACTCTTTCTGGTGCTTCTCCAACTCTGTCCTCCACTTGGGTTATCTCATTTCAAGGCCAATGAGGGCATCGTGTGTCCAGCACAACTCGCAGTGAAACTGCTTTCTGCAAACACTCTGGTAATATTCTTGTCTTGCATTCTGAAATTCTCTTGTATTTCAGTAAAATATGGGCCATATCTTAGGTGCTGGTTTGTCCTGTTTGCTGCTGTGACACTTCCCACCCTTCACTTCCCAGGTGAAGCAATAGGAATGCTGTGTGCGTAGACGTAACATTAAAAAGTACTTGTATGTTGTAAATTGGCCATCTAGGGAGGGGAAGAAGAAAGCATGGCATTTTATTTTGCTGCTGGTTTCTTCTCTCCTTTCCATTGGCTCCATGCCTTTTCCTGAGGGCAAGGGGGAACTGCCCAGCACCATGTGAACTTGGCTTGGCTGTGAAGCATCAACAAGAGCTGCATGGATCAGTGTTTGGAAATAGACTAAAAAAATATTTACATATTGGAAAAGGTTTTAGAGATTTTCTTTCTGTCCAGCTCAAATTTCAACTCTTCGAGCAGGATCCACAAAAGACCATTCTTGAAATCAAGCTCCTATACCAGATTTGATATCAAGAAGACACAATGACAGTTTGTCCAAATTAAGGGACTTGAAATCTGGTTTTCTCTGGGAAATGTTTAATAGTATTCCTTATGCTAGAATGAATTGATAGATCACAGGATTAATGCTTTCTCTAACATTATGTTCTCTGCTTCTGAGGAAATACCAAAGACAAAATGTTCAGTGTATTTATCCTCAGAATCCCTACTGGACTCCAAAGACTTCCGCAGCTGAGGGGATAGGAAAAACAACCATGGAAATTTAAAATTCAGACTCCTCAATAAGAAAAAGCAAGAGTCTTCAGTTCACTACTTAATAGGTTCTTAACCCTTAGCAACAATTTTTTTAATATTTCAAAATAACTTTCATCATAATGTAATATCCCATTTGGGTATCTTAGAAAACTGAAAAATCACAATTTTTTTTATTTTACTTGAACTAAAACAGTAATAAAAATGAAACAGGTTCATATTCCTGGTTTTAACAGTGAGTCCCTAAATAGACCCCTTGAAAAAGCTTTTACAAAGCCAAATTACTTCTATAGGTGGAACTTAAGTGGAAAAAATATTTAGTGTGAAATACATTCTTGTACCTCCACTGAACCTTCATTTTTCATAATTTTTGGTGCTGGTTGGAACCCCAATACCTCGTATTTCTTTCCCATGTGGAATGTTTTCAAGGAGCTCAGAAGACAACAGGCTCAGGTCTCACCCCAAGACGTCAGACAAAGGTTGCATTTACTGCAAGTTGGTTCTTTCTTTCCTAGCCCTGCTTTTCTTTGAATCTGAAATAATTTTCAGTTTCATTGCCAAAAATTAAATTAACCCTTGTGAAATAGAACTTGAAACAGGTATTGATTTCAGATTTCCTTTCTTCCTGAGAAATAGGTGCATGTGAAGTATCCTTTAATCATGCATCAACCAAATTATTTTTTAATGAACAGTTTAATAAATGGCATCTTTCTTGGAATTTTTCATTATTAAGGGAGTCTAAGGTAGTTTATTTGTAGGTATATACACAGTAGAGACAAAAAGAATTTTTTGTGACTTACTGGGTATTTCATATGAAATATATCTGAGCAGTAACCTTAAGAAAAGGTCAGTTAAATTCATGGTCTTTCACAGAGTTACAATCAGGAAGAAAAGAACCTGTTAATGGCAAAAGAATAATAAATGTTTAATCTGAGGGATGGTATTGTAGCTTGTGGCCTTGCAGAAGGTAGCCTCCATTAAATGCACGCTCAAGAAATCATCAAACAGCATTGATACACTAATGCTAGTGAGTTCCTGTGTTTTGGAAGACAGATGCATTATTTAGTGCCCTTTTTTAGTAACAGAGGAAGCAGATCTATTTAGGAAAGGTGAGGTGCCATCCAAACTTGCTGCCGTGTCGGCAGCAATGCTAGATTAATTTAGAGCAAATGCAAGTGACAGAGATAATGAAGAATGATGGGGACAAAGGGACAAGATAGCCAGTACTGGCTGGAGGTAGGTCAAAGGCTTCTGGCTGTGATCCCTTTTATTCCTGTCTTGAAGGCAGCAGCTGTTCTTCCCACTCATCAGTAGATGGAGGGCTTAAACACTTCAACACTCTTCCCCCCCTCATCTACTATACTTTTGTCATCAGTGCACAAAATAGGCTGTTGTGGTGTGGCTGAAATATATAGTGGAGATATTAACAAAATATTTAATTGGAAGGATCTAGAACAGAGTCCCTGGTCATATCCTAACTGAGAGAGTAATAAAAATTGTCTTCAGCTAGAAAACAGATGTTTCAACACAATTCCATTTCATAGAAATGTTTGAAAGTGTTTGTTTTAATACCTCATTGAAACAAAACCAGATTTTTGAAACCTTGAATGCAATCATGAGATGGATTTGTTCCCTGGCCAGCTCTGCACTTCAGTCTGATACCAGGTGTTTCTGCTGCTGCCAGCTTAGGTTTCCCTGCCCATTGTGTAGTAGAAATCAAGGAGCAACTCTTCTTACACCTTTACCTGTGAGTTTTTCAGGCTATGAAAGGAGGGATGGTAAGGAAAAGGAAAGTGCAGGAAAAGTATCTGCTGAAGAAATGGAAAGATGACAGTCCTGTGGAAAACAGGGAAACTAATGTCAGAGTAAATTGGGAGTAGCAGTGCAAGTTAGCGGTTCTAATATCTGTAAAAGGATGAGACTGTATCATTCACAATGGAAATAATCTGTAAATCATGCTCTGCCCAGATACAAATCGCTGTGTGTCACCTCCTGGCTGAGGCCCTGCTCTGACCCCGACATGTTCTACCTCATCGGTCTTTTTGTATGGAGACACTGACACGTGTGGTCAGTAAACCTAATGTAAGGCATGGGTGGGTGAAAACGAGCCTTGGGCAGACACTTGATTTGACTAGATTTAGACTTGCTCCTGAGAGCAGCCCTGCTGGGCCCCAGACCTGGTCATATGGGCCCACTTTCTAGTTTAGTGCTAGAAAAAAAACAGCCTGGTCTTTGATCTTTTTCTCCTTTCCTATTCCTTTTTCTTGTCTCCTAGTTATACTTTCTTAATTCGTCCACCCACTCTACTCCCCTTTTCCTTGCTTTTTTTCTTCCATTATTTCACAGTCTCTCTTCTCCCGTGTTTTCCATATGCTTGCTTTCTTGCTCCTTTTTCCTACATTCTTCCCTCAAGCCATGACAGCTTTTAGTCACAATGAGAAATGACATATTGTGAAGGTGCTGTATTTTCCAACCTCTTCCCATACTCCGAGTTGGGAGCAAAATGTTCCTGGTGTGCTGCCAGCTGAACCTCTTGCAGTGCTACAAAGCTGGCTCCCTCCCATGCATGTACTCCAGGGATGCACTCCCACAGCATGGGCTTTTTGTTGGCTATTTCCTACGTGGCTGGCCTTCTCTTCCTTTCCGGCACAGGACTGAGCAATTATAAATCAAACTATTTAGAAAAACTGTCCTTAAAGCCTAGAGGTAGCAGATCTACTTATTATAACACGCATCTTTCTGGTGAAAATGGTAAAAACTTCATTACACTCAAAATGTACGTGCAGTTATCTTATATTTAGCATGGCAGTTAGACCTATTTGAGACAGTAACATAATTACTGTATTCACTCTTTTGGATGGGTTGGGATGGAGTGTCACTTTATTTGAATTTTCTTTCAACTTCAGGATTATATGGGGATCTAACTATCATCTACTCATGTTAACCAGGCAAGCCCAGACTGTCTTCCTTACAATGTATTAAGAAAGGGCTTAAGACTTTATTCTGCTATAACTTCTGGCCTCTTTGTTCAGCAGCTGTTCACATCTTTTATTTTAAGCTCGTAAGCTTGTTACTTGACATTTATTTGCAAGAACAACAGATGCCATCTATTACCCTGCCTATCTTAAAAATTATTTCAGCCTTTTTGTGTATTTCTCCAATTAGTGCATTTTCAAAACATGTTTTTTTTCTCTCAAGTGCATTCTGAAATTCTGGAAATACTACTGCTTTCAGCATAACTCTGCAAACAGAAAAAAGCTTATTATTTGGGGAAGAAAGGTATGGCAGAAACAGCAAATAGAACACAATGAAAAGCAAATGCTTTGCTCATGTGAATGCTAATTTGTAGCTTTAAATCATGAGATATTGGCCCAGTTTCTGTCTTTAAAATTAGATTCCTTTTAATATAAAGAGGCAGTAAGATAAAACATTTCATGGTGTTTGTCAGCGAAGGGGAAGGCATGAAGCTTGAGGAGAGGTGTTACATAACATGTGCTATAAACACTTCTGTATTTATAGTACTTTATTAGTATGTCTTCTTCCTTTTGCTGAGATTGCTAGCCTGAAGATCTATTCCTTATATAGCAGGCAAGCATTGCTTTACCTCTGCTGTACTGCCAGTGTTTAGGCTCTCCCAGTGTGTCCTGTTCTTGGCTATAAGCTCAGAGAAGAGAGTTGAGTCCCACATCTTGACTGAACTTTCTATCACAAAAGCAGCTTTGTCTTTGGCGTTCAGATATTTTGGGAAGACTTTAACCGTTTATCTCAGAGTAAAAGGGTATACTTGACAGTAAACACCTTACCTCTGTTTTTTATTGGGTTTATTTCTTCAGGTGTGTTGTTTCTAGATGTACAATAAGATGAAAGAAAAATGCAAGCCTGTGAGAAGCAGCTCTAATCTCTTCTTCCAGGCCAGGCTATGAACAGCCCTGGTGTGTCTGGGCAGAACTTGGAAGAAGTCTCCTCTCCCATGACTCCACTCACGTGTGCTCGGGGTGTAGTGATACAGCAGGCACTTACTGTCACACACCAAGTCTGTGGTAAACCAGCCACGCTGCCCTAACAAGACCACCCTTCCACCTCCTGTGGGACCCTAAAAGCTGGGCTGGCAGGGGCTGCTGGCATACCGGAGCAGCCCAGCACTCCCTGCTCCACTGCAACAGCATCAGAGCAGGGTATGTGTCTTCATTGTCAACACTCCAGTTAAAAGTCCTTGTTTTAGCACAAAACCCACAAAGGTGGAGTGTTTTAGCTTAAAAACTGAGCTGCAGTCAGTGGTGGCTGAGGCAGACGAACAATTCCTGATCTGTCCCCAGCCACTCACAGCTGGATTTGCAGAAATGTCTTGGACAGATGCAGCAAAATCCTCTAGGACTCATCTGTCCAGATCCTTCATCGAATAACACCCATGTCCTACATATAGCTAGTCTTTTTCATTTGAGATTTATTCTCTCGACTTCCAGAGATATTGGTGCCCGTGACCTTTTCTGGCCTTGTGCTGTGCTAGAAATCTCTGCATACTCTGTACTGCCTGTGGCCAGATTCAAATTGTGAGCATATGGTACTCCCCATTAATCCTTTCAATTATTCTTTTACAAGCTTCTGGCTGCCTTCTCACAGCCATGTGTCATCTCTAGCACAGCTACTTACAGTCTCTAGGAAATTTTGCGTCACAAACCATCTAGTTTTAATTGTTCGTTTTCTTGGGAAATTCAAAACAGAGGACACAAATACATAAAGCAAGAGCATGTGAAGAAAGACGGGTTTTAATTTGTTCACATTTCCAATATGCCTGTAATTAATTTGCTCTTAAACAGAGGGAGCCATCCACATGAGCACACTCAGACTCGAAATTTGGCTACTGGGAAGAGATGGAGGAAGGAGCTGGAGCTGCATCCTACTCTTATGCCCTTTAACTCCACGCAAACTGGGCATGTTCTGGCCTCCCCATCTGTTTCAAATGGGACATCTATCTATCTGTTATTTTGTTCTGTTATTTATTAGTTTCAGAGCATACAATTCAGTCCTTACAATTTGTGATTGTTGCAAGTTAAGAGCAGTGGACTAGAGGAACTGCCCTTCGGTAAAATGTGAGGTGCTGTTAGCACAGGAGCTAGCTCCACATCTGCAGGGAAGCTATTTAAATGCAGACAAACATATATTTTATTAGCTGTTAGGTTACTAAGGAGTTATTCACTCCAAATAATAGTAATCATAGTTAAATTTAGACACATACCAAGTTAGCACGTTAAATAATAGGAGGAATAGATATGTTTAGAAACTAAGTTATACTTAAACTAGCTTGTGCCTGTATTTGCAATGGCAACAGTTCCAGTGCTACTGTTCGAGAAGCACAAGGACTGCCCAGGTAACTCCTCTAAGAAAAGTGCATGAAGCAAAGGAGGTCTCCCTGTGCCGGCGCCAAGGGAATTTGATTATATTGTAGTGAGTGGATGACCATAGGCATTTTGTCTGTCAGGCACAGTCTTTCCAGCATCCCTGATGGGTGTCATGAATGTGAGCACCGTCCCCCACCAAGAGGCATGGCTTGAAGTTGGAGCATTGCCCTTGAGTCCCTGATTATAAAACAAAACAAAACCCTGGATAACTAAGAAGGAATTCTTCTTTTGTTCTGTAAGCTCCTTGGGTCAAAGGCCCCGCAGAAATCTCAATTATTGTTATTGTTTAGTATTATTCTTGGTAGGAGATGTGGGCAAAATCCTTTCAAACAGGAAGTTCTTTTATGGCTATCTTCTGAGCAACTCTAATCATGTTACATTTTCTCCCCCTTCAAAGATCCCGGAAATATCTCTGTTCACATTTAATGTCTGAATGTGTTATGTTGATGGTAACTTACTTGCAAAGCATAATTATGGGAAATTCCTACATTTTGTGATAAAGTGCATAGAACTGGTCATCACAGCAGGTTTTTCCTCTGTTTCAAGTGACCCCTGACTCAGAGAAGTCGAGACCTCTTCTGGGGAAACAGACCTCTTTGCCAGTGATTATTTTGTTGCAAAGATTTTTTTCAGTTGTTGCAGTAACATTTGGGAAGTGAAGATCTATTTCTAGGGCTGCTTCTTCCATGCTTTCTTGGTCCCTTTTTGATTTAACTGTCACATACTACTTGCTTTTAACTGGTAGAACAATAACTCTTAGCTATTTTTCTGAAACCAACTGTGTAGTAGCTCTACAAATATGAAACAGTTGTATAAGAGTTCAGAAGACTTAAATCATGTTACAGTTTACAGCCCATGCCTGTTTGTTACGGATGTACCCGGTTCCACCCTGGAAGCTAGGGAATCATTTTCATCAGCTGAGATGCTGGCTCTGCAACCTGGCCAGGTTTCTGTGGACGCCTATTCCTTCTCTTGTTCTCCCTCTGCATGGATTTAGGGTCTCTACCAAATGAAATGTCATTTCAGCTATGTGAGTGTGAAAGTGTTTCAAAATGTTAACTAACGTTTATTGCTGTGCTTACTGTGTAGGCAAAGTGGGGATGACAAAAGCAATATTGAGTCATAATCCAGTTTTAATGATGGTGAAAAAAATAATGGAGGAACTACTATAAGACTTGGTACAACAAATATTTACTTACTGTGTGCAACAAATTTGTTCATAACAGGCTGGGATTCCACTGCTCACGATGGAAAGGAAGAGGAAATGGGCAGTTTACAAAACGGCACAGTCCTGGTAGCTTAGCTGTCAGCAGAGGCACCTTTGTGGAAGAGAAGAGTCCTAGCTGAGCTTAACTGCGTTTACTAAGCATTAGAAACACAAGATACTTAGTTTATGGAAACACAAAGAGAGAAATTCTGTCTGTGTTGAAAGCATTGAGCCCCGCTGAGTTCACGGGTGCCAGTGCTGGGGTCATGGCTCCTGCCAAGAGCTGGTTATTGTGGAATTTCTGTCCTGCACCCCCATGAGCTGCAAGACAGCCACTGTAGCTCACAGTATCAAGGAGCTGACTCTTAAAAATATGTTTCTTCCCAATTCTAAGCCTCTCCCTTATAAGCACCCTGCAGATGTTTCTAAGCTAAGGCAGCATCCTATGACTGTCCCAAAAGCCTCAATGCTTCCTAGTGTCTTCAGGACACCATGACATGTCTCTAGCATGTCACTTCTGCTCCCAGGCCAGCCCTGCTCTTTGCAATGTGGTCCTGGGAAGACGGCTTTGCAGCTGCCTTTTGAACTACTTGCAGCAGAAAATTCTTATCCAGTTGGCTAGTGAGGCCGTAGCTCTGTAAACCCCTGTAATAAGGACAGGGTCACATCCAGCCATGTACAAGTAAGACAATCAGAGAAGATTTAGAAAACATCTGCATTAACTTCCTGGACTTACCGCTTACTGATTTCCCCATGCTTAATAGATCTAATAAAAAAATGCTACAGTTGATTTAAAAAGAACATTGTAATGAGTTTAAAGTGCAGCATGGAAGGTTATACATTGAAAAGACTTTATAATGATAAGCATAGCAAAGTCCTACAATACATTATATGGGCAGGCAGTGGAGTCTGGAGTAACAGAGAAGAAAGGATCCTCCTTTATCGTGAGGAAACGGACTGAAATTTATCTCTTGAAGCCCCTTCTAATTTTACATCTGCAGTGCTGCTACATGGCACCTCTGGTCTTTCACAGCAAGCTACCTTTTGTGAGGTTGTGTGTGCCAGTAGGAATGCGGAGGGTTCACCACCAAAATCAGGACCTTATCTTGAGATCATGAACCTTAGCCTTATCTGCGCTGCATCTTTTGCCAGCCCCTTAAAAACATTTCATTGACTATTCTTTCCCCTCAAGCCAGATGTGCCGCCTTGCTTTTTGGACCAAGTCTCTCTTAAAATTCCAGTAAGAATGCTGTACAGCATTTGGCCTTCTTTTTGATCCTGTCTGGTTTTTACACTAGTATTGAATATAGTTACATATGTACGCTTATACATATAGATCATCTATACACATTTGTATTTGTTTCCATTTCATTTATAAAGGGCTTTGTATTGTAGTTTACCCTATTTAATTTTCCTGCTTTTTTAAACACAAAAATAATACATGATATTTTCAGTTTAATTTTTAAGTTGTAATGTGCCAAAGGTGGCCTTTTAAGCTGCATGTTCAAGTATAGAATTTCTTCCATAAGGAAGGTGCTATCAAAAGATATTGTAGGTGATGGGATCTTTGTATCTAAAAGTCATGTTGATCATGAGATCACCTGTGTTATTTACACTTAATTTAACACAAACTAGAGCACCTTTTGAGTTGTAAATTCTCTCCCAAGAAACTGTTTAACTCAGATTTCAGTAAAATCAAGAGACTTTTCTGAAAAAATAGCATGTGTTAAAACAAACAAAAAGATGAAGGAAAACACAAAGAATTATGACTATCCTGATAAGTAATAGCTTTTTAATAGTGAATAATTTTCAAGTCAAGATTAACTACAGTCATATATCTGTGGGAATATTTTTTGCTTAAAGATTTAAGCTTAAAACTTCACTTTTTTTGTCAGTCATAATGAAAATACTACTAAAAAGTAAGTGTAAATGTAAGTTCCTTTTTACAGAATTAGCATGGGCTTCCTGTTATGTTGGAAAGAGCACAGGTTCAGCTGAAATTAAGTTTTGGGCTAAAGGGCATGTTTCTATTTTAGCTATCTTTAATAGCTCCCTATTAAATTAGTGTTATATAAACTAAGCTTTAGCATAGTTCTATTTTTTTTATCCCTTTCTACAGTCGGTATAATAAAGATACAGCACTTGAGGACAGGAAGTAACAAAATAAAAGCTGTCAGAGTATGTGGCCAAATCTTCTTTTTCAGCTCAAAGTGTGTTTGTGAAAGGAAAGGCAGCACGAGAGGATTGATGGGGTTTCTGATTCAGTGGCCACGTCAGGAGAATGAAATACAAAATCTCTATAAAGTGCTCGGATACCACCAGTGTAAAAGTGATACAAAAACATGAAAAGCCCAACAACCACCAGACCCCTCTGAAGGAGAAATGTTTTGTAATTCTACCAGAGCAGACTTGGAGAGAGGGGAAAGCTTGAACCCAAGGGTCTGAGAGAAACTGCCTCCAAGAGATGTGCCAGAGCCCTGGGGGAAAGAGGCCATGGCAGAGACAGAGGCCATGACTGTCTTCCCGCTCCGCTGTCAAGACTGAGAAGGAAGAAGCAACCACTTTGTCAGACACTTGGGGATGTATCCAAAGAAGCTTTAAACCGTGCACAGCCAAATGTTTCGGTCACAAGTCTTGCATAAGCTGTAAAGTGTTTGGGAATAATCTTCCCAAAGAGAACAGTACGTTGACTCTTGCTTTATTAATAGCATCCTATTAAGTAACACAGTTGTCTGTTTAAACATCCTTATGGCTCAACGCATGGATGAGCTTACTCTGCTAATAGGCATTCACTGATATTTTTTAGGTACAAAAATGCGCTGGCTCACAATAAACTGATACTCTCATGTTTGTCATGTATAAGCCTTCCACTATAGATAGCATGTTCAATTTCTGCCAGAAAAACTGCAGGCATAAAATGACAGCCACTGAAGCAACACTCCCCTCGGTTTCTTACCCATACCTTTTCTTCTCTAGCAAGTGAGTTGGCATTGGCATGTGCTTTGCATTTCAGAAACCCAGTAATTCCAGTTTAATGCCTTTAAACTGTTATATTTGCAGCAGTGGTAATTATTATTCTTAATGTATTCTGGGCATGTGTCTTGCAAGGGTATGCTAAAGTAAGGAAAAAGATTTGAGATGAATGGGATAAATTATGGAAACAAAATAAGCATCTAAAACTTATTAAAATGAGTTAAGCTCAGGGGAAGGGTAACTTAAGCATTAGATTTTAAAATAATTTGGAAGTGATGGAAGGGAATATTTCACATGTTATGAGCAACAGCTGTAGAACCTATCAAGCAAACAAACAACAACAAAGATGCTTCTATTCAAAATCAAGTTAAAAAAAGAATAGGAAGAATGTTTCCTGTTGTTGTATGTATTTTTATGAAAGACTCTTGATGACCACTTAGGAAGTAACATGAAGAAAAGTTTCTTGCTGGCAGGTAGTGCAGTTTCCCAAAGGACTGCATGGTATGACAGTGGTTATTAATGCCACTGCTGTAGTAAGAATATGATGCATTTGGAGAAGACTGGTAAAGATGCATCGTTCTTTGGTCATGCTGCTTTTATATAATAGGACTTCTGTCATTAAGAGGGCTGCAAGAAAGGGCTGATGAGTTACACTTGATCTGAAGGAGCTGATAAGAAATGCACAAGTCAGGGAGCTGTGTTTTGTGTATTTGGATTGAATTTTGCAAGAGTGGCTTGCTGTCCACATTTGCAAGCAATGCAGCAAGGAAGGGACACTAAAACCAGTAAAGAGTGCCAGCAGTGTTTGTTCCTGTGTGAGTTGGTGGCCCAGGGCTGCTGGCTCCCACTGCCAGGAGCTGTCTGTCCTCCGTAACTGCCCGTCCAGTCACTGCCCAGAAGACAGTTCAGCTACAAGTTGTGCTGGCTCAGCCCGGTGGTCCATGTGGCCTAGTGTCTTGTCTCCACTTTGGAGGTCCACACTTGTGTGCACCTGTACGTGCATGCCAGGCATCTCACCAAACCTGTACCACAACACAGATGCAGAACTTCCCTTTGCTATTCCCCAAACCAAGGCTGGATATGATCTGTTCTGGACATCTTTGCTGAGCTCAGATCTACATCCCGTGCTCAGTCTGAAGGACGTTTTGACTTCAAACAGACACAGTATGATGAGTGATATTGTACTCCCTATGCCTGCAGGCATCTCTCCAGCCCTGTCCCCCAGCTCCCGGCTCGTCCCGGCTGCTTCCCTCCTGCTGCTCATGCCAGCAGCCCGGAGGGCACACGCTGCCACAGCTAGATCTGGGTCTGATGGCAGCTCATGCCTCTGCTGGATGCTGTTTAGCAGTCAGGTTTTGTACCTTTTTAGAATGAAGTTTATATTTCTGTTTGTTGCAACAGACTGTAAAAGAAAATACCTCTGTACTGCCAGCCTGGAGGCTGGCCAGCACAGTGCAGTGGAAGGGCAGTGTTGCTGACAGCGGTGTGAATCTGGGTTATAAAGACAGAATGACCTGAGTGGTGGCTGTTATAGAGGAGCTGTGATGACTGTGAGAAGAGACTATGCATAAGGGGGAAATAGACAATAGACCGCAAACATCTCATAGTTAAAAGGAGAGTGAAACCGAGAAACAAGTTACTAACAACAAGAAGTGAGGCTAAAGCATTGCTGTCTTTGTTGCATAGTTGTTGTAGCCCATATGGGCTTTTATCAGGAACAGTCAGTGATCACATACCATATGTGCAACAGTATCTAAGCTTAATGAGCTGAAAGTTTGAACTATGAATTTGGTTACAGTTAGTGGTGTTAGTATGAGCCAAAGTGATATTAATTTTAATTAGAGCTGAATGAAGGGAAAAAAATTTCCATTTGTTCCGCTAAACCCCCCAATTTCCCTTTTGGCTCCATACAGAAAGCCTTACATTAACTTCCCAGTGAATTTCTGTTTGTAGAAGGAGAAAGCAGTGGAAATGCCCACGTATACTGGCAGAAGTATTCACACTTTACAGGTAGATGTGATTATTCTGAAAGCAGCTTGTAGATTTGGTGGTTTGTAAACTGGAGAAGAGAATCAGCAACAAAACACATGTGAGGGACCACTTGCACAATGCAAATTCAGAAAAGCAAACCTTTAAAGTGACATGAAGAATCCATGAGCTATTCATCACTTGAAGTATTTTCATTTAAAACATCTGGTGGGTGATCCATAATAAAAATAAAACACTAAATCCAGGTGTCTATTCAGATCATTACAAACAGATAACACAGTTGCATTCCAGTAGTGCCTTCCAGGTTTTGAAGTGTTATGAAGAAGTGAGCTCTTCAAATTGAATTCTTATCTGGATCAAAATGAAATACAGGGGCTACAGCATATACCTGGGCTATATAGATATATGCTGCAATGTAGTCTGCGGTCCTTTGGCCTCACTAGGATGTGGTAAGAATGCTTCTTGGCTCTTTCCTGACCCGCATGTGCTCTTTTTTTCCACACAGAAACCAGGGTACAAAGGGAAGGAGGGGAGGGGACCAGGGCTTGCTCTGGTAGGAGTTGGGCACAGCTACGGCGTGTCCCTGGAGCTGGGGAGCTTCTCTGGGCAGCCCCAGCCTCGGCACGGGCACCTCTTCTCTGACCCACGTTCCTTCCAACACAAGAAGTAAGATCACGTCCGAGCAACGCATTTGGGTAATCCATTATGCTGTGCCTTGTTATCTCTATGCTGAATCCTGCAGATAACGTGTTTTTCATTCAAGCTTATCTTCTAAAAAGGTAGCTAGTCTGGATTTGAAGAGAATGAGAGATGGAGAAGCTACCATTCCCTATTCTTTCTTCATATCAGATTTTAAAGTGTTTCTGAATACAGATTTTAAGATTTTGGAAAGGGGTGAGTTTGAAGGTGTTTATTTCGATTTTCTGTTGCCTGTCTAAAAGGCTGAGAGAAATGATTTTTCTTTGAGAGGGAGATATTGAAACCTAAGTTGAAGCACTTTAAATTAAGCAGTGTGAAAATACGTAGTCTTTCTACATTGGCTACCTAGGGAATTTGGCCACTGCCTTTAGGAAGACTGTGAAAGCACCTAAAATGAAAGCACCAGTATATACATAAAGTAGGTCAGATTCTTCCCTCTCCTGCAAATTTAAGAGCCTTCTCTTCCTTGACAAAACCTACCTGGCTAATTAGCTTTGCCTCTTCACACAGCACTAGCTCTTACGTTAGGCAGTGACTTGACAAAACTGGTTTAAAAAAAAAAAAGTGTGCGTGTGTGTTTCTGTGTGCGTTTTCCAGATACAACTGCAGTGTGTCAGATGCCAAGGAGGAAGATTTGAGAACAAACATTCATTTGAAGCACACCTGCACCCAAATGATTTGTTTTGCTACTGAGGTTGTGTACTGACAGGAAGGAGCTTATTCTTACTATTAAAGAATAAGAAAAACTTTATTATGGATCAAAAAATAATTTACAGTATAATTAGCATGTGCATGGAGAAAATTGAAACTAGCAAGATGTGCTTGTTATCCTGCTGACTGGTTTAGAAATGGGACCCAGTTTTTCTTTATTAGCTCTTTCTCTGTATAGTCTCTTGAGTCAGAAACTCTCTCTTCGATATGAGAACACAGCATCTGATAGAAAGGCTTTGATCCTGCTGGGGGTTGTGGAAAACTATCAGGGAAGAAGTAAGTCTTGCCGAGCACAGCACAGAGAAGCAGCACAGTTGCTTTGAATTTTTGTGGTTTATTCCTGTTGAGGTTTGCCCCTCATCTTATATCCCTGTACCGCTAGGCTGAGCAATGTGAAAGCTGTAAGTGGTAAGACGAGCGAGTACCCCTGCAGTTTCAGTCTGTCAGTTGATTGATCAATGTTACAGCTGGAAGGATGACTCTCCAAGACACTGGAACCAAGCAATTGGGCATCGCTTGCAGTGAGTGCTCCCCACAGCTGTGGTCCAGACAGTGGTACCTGCAGCTAACTAGCTCCTTGATCCCCTTCTCACTAATACCATCTGGTCTCAGGTCTTTGGCAAATTTTCTCATCTTTTTAGCTTTCAGACACCAGCAATAATAGATCATTGCAAGAATGGATTCTTTTATCCAAGGCTGTTTAAAGGTCTGAAAAGGATGCACTTCAAAGGCAGGAAAATGGGACGCAGTGCAAGTGAACAGGGGAGAAGGACATGCAGTCAGATTAAATTAGCTCTTCTTCTATATGCAAGCAAAGAAACTGATTCCTGACTGCCGTTTCAAATGTTTTGCTATAATAGCAAGGGAGAATATAAAATGGGATAGATCTCGGCTAAAATGGAAAGTTTAGAGCTGAGCTAGTAGAAAGGCCAGATCCACTGGGGAGGGCAGGAGGCGGACGGGGATGCATGGCTGAAACCTGGAA